>NC_058412.1:91994643-92029251 GCF_002201575.2 Neomonachus schauinslandi | reverse complement strand
TAATTTCTCTTTCTACAGTTGCATTGTTAGTGTATAAGAAAGCAACTCATTTCTGTGCATTGATTTTTATCCTACCACGTTACTGAATTGCTGTAATTTGGGGGTGGAGTCTTTTGGATTTTCCACATAAAGTATCTGTCATCTGCGAGAGAGAGTTTGACTTCTTCTTTGCCAGTTTGAATACCTTTTATTTCTTTTTGTTGTCTGATTGCTGTTGCTAGGACTTCTAGTACTATGTTGAACAATAGTGGCGAGAGTGGGCATCCTTGATGTGTTCCTGATCTTAAGGGAAATGCTCTCAGCGTTTCCCCATTGAGGATGATATTTGCTGTGGGTTTTTCATAGATGGATTTTATGAACTTGAGTAATGTTCCCTCTGTCCCTATACTCTGAAGAGTTTTAATCAGGAAAGGATGCTGTATTTTGTCAAATGCTTTTTCTGCATCAATTGAGAGGACCATATGGTTCTTCTCTCTCCTCTTGTTAATGTGTTCTATCACATTGACTGATTTGTGAATGTTGAACCACCTTTGCATCCTGGGGATAAATCCCACTTGGTTATGGTGGATGATCCTTTTAATGTATTGTTGGATCCTATTAGCTAGGATTTTGTTGAGAATTTTGGTGTCCATATTCATCAGGGATATCGGTTTCATGGTGTCACTTATTTCTCTGATTCTATTTTCATGGATTTTGAGTTGTTTTTCCCTGGCCTCTTCTTTTTCCTTCTTTTCTATCATTTGGTCTTCTAGATCACTAATTCGTTCTTCTGCCTCACTTACCCTAGCTGTTAGATTATCTAGCTTAGATTGGATCTCATTGATAGCATTTTTAAGTTCTGTCAGTTCAGCTTTTATTTCTACCCTTAGAGAGTCTATGTTGCCATTAATCGATTTCTCCATTCTAGCTATTGTCTTCACAACTGCTACCCTGAATTCCATTTCCAACATCTTGGTTATGTCTGTATCCATTTGTAAATCTTTGGCAGAAGTCACAGTCTCTGAGTCTTTCCTATTTTGGGGGTTCCTCCTCCTATCCTTTCTGTTGAGGGGTGGTTGAGGGAATGTACAGAGTCCAAATTATTGACTACAGCCCAGGCAAGATGCACCTGTTTTATAGGGACCTTAGGGTTGTTGGTCTCTTGTTTTCCCAGCCTGTCTTCTGGGGGAGGGGTCTGCCGTGCTGTTACTCAGGCATCCCTGTTTGGACAGAGTTGCCCTGCCCCCTGTGGGGGGGGGACGGGCTCAATGAAAACTGTTTTTGGGGGGATTTTGTTCTCTGGCGGCTTTCCCCTGGTGGCTTTCCACATCTCTTCTGAGAGTCAGAGCAGAAGAGATTGTTTCCAACCCTCTGCCTCAGAGCAGAGACATTGCAGTCTGATCTTCAGTGAGCTCTCCAGGCCACACTATCTCTGTTTCTGCCTGTGCTGCTATAAAGTGCAACATCCTGGGTTGTGCGTCCCTCAGCAGGGCTCCCAGTCCTCACCTCCATTCAGTTGGGGGGGGAGGGGCTGCCCTAAAGTCCTTTCCGTGGGGCTATCACTCACCAGCAGTGAAGGATCCCTATGGCTCAGCTCCCTCCCCCTTCCTTTTATCTTCGGATATGTGCCCATGGAATCACAGCTCCCTGCTTCATACCTCAAAACCAACCACCTGCAATATCCTGTTTGTAGAGATCCAGATATATCTTCTTACATCTCAGGGTGATTTCATGGGTTTTCAGAGTGGTCTGGTAGATATCTAGCTCAATTCCGGGGACCAGTTGGTATAGGGGCCTCTAATCCTCTGCCATCTTTGCCTCCCCCCATCAATTGATTTTTGAATGTTAAACCAGCCTTACATACTTGGGATAAGATCCACTTAGTCATGATACATAATTCTTTTAATACTTTTTGGGATTCAATTTGCTAATATTTTGTTGAGAATTTTTGCATCCATGTTCATGAGAGATATTGGTCTGGTAGTTTTGTTTTGTAATGGCTTTGTTTGGTTTAGGTAATAGGGTAATGCTGGTCTTATAAAATGAGTCAGAAAGTGTTCCCTTTGTTTCTATCCTCTGAAAAAGTTGTAGAGAATTGGTATAATTTCTTCTGTAAATGTTTGGTATATTACACCAGTGAGCCCATTTGGGCCTTGTACTTTCTGTTTTGGAAGGTTAGTAATTATTGATTCACTTTCCTTAATAGATAGAGGCCCATTTGGATCATCTATTTCTTCCTGTGTGAGTTTTGGCATGTTATGTCTTTTAAGAAATTGGTCCATTTCATCTAGATCATCAATTGCAGAAAATAAAAAATAAAGTTATAGTTTTGGGGGGCATTTATTCAGCTTGGTGTTCTCTGAGATTCCTGGATCTATGTTTTAGTGTTACAGTAATTTAGTGGTACAGAAAATTCTTAGTCATTATTGTTTCACATATTTCTTCTCCTTTCTCTCATATTGTTATATGTTACACTTTTGCAGTTGTCCCACAGTTCTTGCATATTCTGAATTTTTCAGTCTTTGTTCTCTTTGCTTTTTGATTTTTGAGGATTCTATTGATATATCCTCAGGTTCAGAGATTCTTTACTCAGTTATGTCCATCAAACACATTCATTTTTGTTACTGTGTTTTGTTTTTGTTTTTTTATCTTTAGCACTTATATTTGGTTCTTTTTCAGGTTTTTCATTTCTCCACTTACATTGCCCAACTGTTCTTGCATGCTGTCTATACTATCCATTAGAGCACTTAACATATTAATCATAGTTGTTTTAAATTCCCAGTCTGATCATTCTTTTTTTTTTTAAAGATTTTATTTTATTTATTTGAGAGAGAGAATGAGGGACAGAGAGCATGAGAGGGAGGAGGGTCAGAGGGAGAAGCAGACTCCCCGCCGAGCAGGGATCCCGATGCGGGACTCAATCCTGGGACTCCAGGATCATGACCTGAGCCGAAGGCAGTCGCTTAACCAACTGAGCCACCCAGGCGCCCCCAGTCTGATCATTCCATCACCTCTGCCATGTCTCTTCAAATTGTACTTTTTGCCTGTGTCTTGTAATTTTTTCTTAATAGCCTGACATTGATGTCCTGGGTAAAATGAACTGTGGTAAATAGGCCTCTAGTGTTGTGGTTGTGAGGTGTGAGGGAGAGAAGTGTTCTATAGTCCTATGATTAGGTCTCAGTTTTTTAGTGAGCCTGTACCTCTTGTCTGTGAACTTCACGGGTGTTTCTCAATTTTGTACCCCCCCCCCCACACACACACATTTAGGTGGGACAGGATGGCTAGAGCCAGCTAGAATTGAGTATTCTCCTTCTCCAGGTCAGTTAAGTTCAGATAATACCCCAGCAGGTTATGCTCTGGTTAACTAGTTTCCCTTGAGGGCAGGCCTTGTTAAGAATAAAATCATTTGGTATATTTCAGAATGGTTCCTTTCCTCCTCCTCCTCCTGGAAGCAGGAGGGGATTTTTCTTTGATATTTACTGTAGGAATCTACTTGAATTGCCAGTGGTAAATCTCACAATATTGTAGGCCTCTGTGACCGGATCCCCCTGGAGCTTTTAACTCTTAGATTTGTCTGCACTGAGCCTCCAACAAGTCTCCAATTTTAGTTCAGGTGTTTTTGCCCTGACACTTGCTCCCACTCATGAGTGTCTATGCCAAGAAGTCTTGACTCTCTGTATTCACCCATCTTTCCAATCTTGGGGGCAACAGTTTACCCTGTGTTCTTCTCTCTCTTATTGATCCAAGAAGAGTTGATTTTCAGTCTGTGCAGCTTTTTACTTGTTAGGATGGGGTGGTGATTTCCAACCTGAAGAAATTGTCTTCAGCTGAAGAGAATTCTCTTGCCCAAAGTTAAGCCCCCTCCCAGTCTGTAGCCAATGACTGGTTGATAAATACAAGAGTACAAAGTTATGCTCTCCTTGCCTCATTGGGGAAATTTTTTGAAGAACTGTGACAGCTCCTAAGCTCTCTTCAGGATCTGCTGTGGCCTTTGTTGTGACCGCAACACTGTTCAAGTTCTCCTTGTGCCAATCTTGTTTCCACCATTGCCTTACAGATGTTGTTCCTGAGATGACTCCCTAGTAAGTCTCTTGCATGCAATCTCTCTTAGGGTCTGTTTCCAGAAAACCTAACCTATGAGAATTATCTTTTGTCTACTTGATCTGTCAAACATAGGGGGAGATTCACTAAAAGATTCTTCCCTGCTCCTACCCTACTTCCTGCTGCCCCTGTTCATATGTAAATTTAATAAATTTATTCTTGCAAATGCAAGGTACAAATATATAACTCTTGTATGTTTTGCTGCAATTCTATTCAGAAAGTATGGGTTCATGAAACTAATTCACTTTGAGTTGTGCTCTTTTATCTGTTCTAATACTCTGCCCATTTTAAATTCTAATCTGTTTAATATTAGTATGATACTCCTGCTTTTTCATTCTTTGAATCTGTCTGACAGACACTGACCTGACATTTTAGCCTTTTGGTGTCACACTGTTGTTACTGAATCGGAGAATCTTTTAATGTATTTTAATTATTATTATAATTAACCATAATTACTATAGTTGTTATATCTTACCTTGCTTCTGTCATCTTGTTTTGTGTTTTCTGCTTTTTATCCTCTTTTTTTTTTTTTTTGGTCTTTTGTAGATAGTTCTGTGTATGCACAATGTGCATTTTCTGTTCATCTTCAGTGATCAAAAAGGCATATATCCTGTTTTAAATTCTGCTAATAATTACCTTTAAGTTTTCCAAATACCATTTTTTTAAAAGATTTTATTTATTTATTTGAGAGAGAGAGACTGAGAGAGAGAGCACATGAGAGGGGGGAGGGTTGGGAGGGTCAGAGGGAGAAGCAGACTCCCCGCCGAGCAGGGAGCCCGATGCGGGACTCGATCCAGGGACTCCAGGATCATGACCTGAGCCGAAGGCAGTCGCTGAACCAACTGAGCCACCCAGGCGCCCTCCAAATACCATTTTTAACCCTTATTTTTATAATCTTCAGAGACAAGAGGGAAACATCATATATTAGTCTGTTGTATTACACAAAAGATTTGGCATAATTGTATTCCTCTTTCCTTGTCCCTATTTTTATGTTTTTATATTACTAAGTTTTAGATCCAAATAACTGGTACAGTTTTACATTATATTTTACAATAATTTATTTGGAAGACTAGTGGTAGCATAACTTTATTTTCATTTATAGGTTTTTGAAATTTCAAGTAAAATTTTATCTATCTCACTTTTTATTGTGGCAAAATGTAATACTTTTTACATTTAACTTTGATTTTATAGCCAAGTATTTTGAATTCTCTTTCAATTTTTGGGGGGGTACAAACCACAGTTTTCTATACCACCACTTCTTTCTTTCTTTTATTTTTTTTCCTTATTCAAAGTTGAATTCAGTTGAGCTCAGTAGGTCTCTTTGGGCAAAAATTTAAGGGGTAAGATATACAATTAAAAATATACAAAATAAGGCAATAATTTGAATTGAGATGTCTGGTTGGCAGATTATAAATATTACACATTTTTCTTTGACAGTGGCCATTCTCATTTCACATTATTGATGATGGGAAACTGGTTTCAAACAAGTCCAGGATGGGTTGTGTAAAATTTCAAAGGACCTAGGGCTATTCAACAGACATGCTCAGTTTCAACAAAACAGTTTACTGGGATTTTGATTAGAATTGTGTTGACAATATTGTTGATTAGAAATGTGTTGACAACATTATTTAGGTATTCTTCAATTTCTATTAGTAATGTGCTATAGGATTTTTAGTGTGTACATATTATATACACTTAACTAAATTTATCTCTTAGTTTTTTATGATTTTATTGCTATTATAAATGATATATTTTCATTTAATTTTTGGATTGTTGTCAGCGTATAGAAATACAACTGCCTGGCATGTTACCCTTGTATCCTGTGACTTTGTGAAATTGATGTATTAGTTCTAGTAGTATTTTGTAGATGTGTTTGGAATTTTTCCATATATGGTCACAACTGCAAATACAGTTTTACTCCTTCTTGTTCAATCTCCAGACTTTATTTCTTTTTCTTGCCTTACACCAAAGATTAGTACTTCTAGCCCAATATTGAAGAGAAGTGCTGAAAGCAGACATCATGGCCTTGTTTCCAATCTTTAGTCTTTCACTATTAAGTATTATGTTAGCTATACATTTTTTGCTGATGCCCTTTATCTATTTGAGGAAGTTTTCTTCTATTTCTAGGTTCCTAGAGTTTTTATCTTGAACATATGTTGAGTTTTGTCACATGCTTTTTCTGCATATATTGAAATATTTGTTTTTATCCTTTATTCTGTGAATGTAGTAAATTACATTGATAATTTAAAAAAATATTAAGTCAATCTTGTCTTAATTAATCTTAATTATAATATATGTTCCCTTTTTAACATGATTGATTTCATACATTTTTATAGATTTTTCCATCTGTGTTCCATTTCTCTATTTTTGAACTCTGAGATTTTCCCCCTCTTTCTTGGTCTACTAGTAGCACTATATATTTTTTTTTCTTCAGTAGGAGTATATCTTTTTATGTTTCTTTTTAAAGATGTATTTTTAAAAATAACCATAATATTATTATCAAACATAAAGGTAAGCAATAATTCCATAATAAAAGAAAATATCCAGGGTCTATATATGAAGACATATGTGTATATATATGAAAGATAGTCATTTTATATTCTCTTTATATAATGGGAGTATATTATACACACTTATTTTTACTTTGCTTTTTTCACCTAGCAGCATATCTTGGAAGCTACTCTGTAGAGATAGAGATATAGTTCCCGTTCTTTTTTTACAACTATGATAATCCATTGTATGGATGTATATGTAGTCCACTACTGATGGAAATTTAAGTTGTTTCCAGTCTTTTTTTAATTACAAATGGTGCTGCAGTGAATAGCATGCATCATTTTGTGGTTTTGCCAGTGTATCTTTAGGGTAGATTGCCGGGTCAAGCATCTACTTAAAGTTTGGAGGGGGCACTGTCTTCTTCAAAAATGCCAATCTCATAGAGCACAAAGGAAGGCTGTGGAAATGTCCAGCTAGAAGGAGGCTAAGGAGACATGACAACTAAATGCAATACCAAACCCTAGATTGGATTCTATACCAGAAGGGAAAAACTGCTATGAGACGTCATTAGATTCACTTACACATGGATTAAATAACAGTGTACGCTAATGAAAACTTATGAAGTTGACAACTGTTGTGTGTGAATGTAAAAGAATAGTCCTAGTTTTAGGAAATACTGTACTGTTTAAGGATAAAGGGCCATGATGTATGTTAACCTTCATGGTTCAGCAAAAGGTATGCAGAGAGAGCAAGTGAGAGAGAACAGAAATGATAAAGCAGGGGTGCCTGGGTTGCTCAGTCAGTTAGACGTTTGCTTTCAGCTCGGGTCATGATCTCAGGGTCCTGGGATTGAAACCCGCCTCAGACTCCCTGCTCGGCGGGGAGCCTGCTTCTCCCTCTCCTGCTCTCCCTGCTTGTGCATGCTCTCTCTCTCTCTGTCAAAAAAAAAAAAAGAAAAAGAAATGATAAAGCAAATGGGGGTAAAATGTTAATAGTAGCTAATAGTCTGGGTACAGAGGTGCCTTGTGCTATTTTATTTTTCTGCTTTTTGTAAGTTTAAAATGATTCTCAAATGAAAGGTTTGTGTCTTATTTTGAAGAATTTTCTTTATAAGTTTATGGTAGTTAGAAGAAACCACTTTGGAGTAAGGCCTTGTTCTGGAAAGTGGTTGTTGGCAACATACTGGGGTTTTGAGAGAGACCATAGGCATTCTCTCACCCATTCACATTCAGGGTCATTTGGCATGACCAAACTTGGATGGGGGCTGGGATTCTATAGGATGTAGAATAGGAATGTTTTGATGGCAGGATGAATGAGGAGTGATCAGAATATGGGGGTAGACTTTTTGGTGGAAAAGAAACTGATATTGAGTCTGTGTGTGGAAGTGGGGGCTTTGGTCAGGATGAGGGCATGGGAATTAGGAGCAGAAGGGAAGAAAGGAATGCATCAAAGATTAATATCTCAGGTTTCATAGTTTTGCCTGTTCTTTATCCCCCTCCTCAGAATGACTCCTTTTCTTCCATCACTGATATATCTGTTCTGAGAACTGATTTAATTCTTCTTTGAGGATCTGCTGGTCATAATGGCAACCTTACCTCTTTCTAAATATAGCTTTGAAATTTTTCCTCATCACCTGAAAAACTTTTTGCCCTTCCTTATAGTGTTTTCTTCAGCTGCTTAGCTTCTGTTTAGCTTTGTAAATGCATTTCTTACCTCCTCAAAAATTTTTGGGAGGCTGTGGATATGTAGTAGGCAATAGTGATATAAAATAAAGTAAATGGACACATTAAGAACATATTATCCATCAATTATTCAGTTTCAGCATGATGCTTAGATTGGATATGGATTTAGAAGGACAATTTATCCCTTCCTTCCTTCTTTCTTTCCTTCCTTCCTTCCTTCCTTCCTTCCTTCCTTCCTTCCTTCCATTGAGCATCCACTGTATGGCACACTCTCTGCTAGGTGATGCAATGGTGATCAAAAATGGCCATAAACTATTACAGTGAAACTGTTGGCATCTTACCCTTCGCACTCATCATCCCAGGGTCTATTGACACTATGGCTTCTAACCACCAGCATCTTGACTTTTTTGCTGACGGTTTTATTTAGCCTTAGGACAGAAATACTGAGGAGTTCCTACCCTAGCAGCCCTCAAGGTGTGCCAGATGGGGGTTAGTTGGTATATACATCTCCAAGGGGGTACAAATCTGAGGCCCCCAGCAACATTGAGCCCAATGGCCCATAGTGGTTACCTGTGTAGTAGTTCACCCTTCATTGACTTCCTTCTTTTCTCGTTCACTTCTCCATTCCTAGTGTGTGCTTCCTGGGTTCACCTTTCAATATGCCACTTGCACTAAAATCCTCACCTCAGGACCTGTTTCTGAAGGAACACAAACCAGAACATCTGTGCTTAATGTCACTCACTGATGAGTGAGTGAGAGAGACAAATCACCACACAAATGGCCATATAATTAAACTCATATTAGGCATCTTTAAACTTCTGTTTATAATTGGATATACTTCTTTTAAATGCTGGGGAAGACATTTTATTTTGGTAATGGCTCAGGTATTGCTTAGAAGATTCAAATTTTTTAAAAAATAAAAGCACTTAATCATTGCCAAATATAAGAAGCAAAAAGCATTTACATGAGCTACAGGAAGGAAGTATTAGTTAAAGTGAATCCAAAAATAAATAGTTTCTGCCTTCTTTGATTTTTGAGTTCTAAAGACAGAACAAATAAAGTTACATACAAGGAGATTTGAATATAACATGTTCTGTGGGTTTCTTCCTAATCATTGCTTTCTCTTTGCTGTGCTTTTATGCTCAGGAGAAAAAAAAAAAACTGAAAATGGTAGTTGCTTATACAATCAGATGCTTGACAATAATCCCAGGAAAATTATCCTTATTTTTCTTTTATAATGAATTCCAGGAACAATCAGATCAATGGAGAATCATAGGTGCTGCTGAGAACTACCAATTTTGTGACAATCATTGAAATTGTGCTGCATTACAGCCTCTTTGAGGACATACACACAAAGCAGGATGTAAATAACCCTCTTTATTTTTCTCATTTTTGCTTTGTTTTTTTCCTCCTTGTTAATCAAACCCAATGTTATTGAAGACAATATGGCATAGAAAGCCATATCTGATTTTTTCCCAGGTGGTTATTATTTTACAATCATCTGGCAAAATAAGGACCAATATTTAGTCAGTTCCCAAATGTGAGACATTGTCCTTCTGCGTTATTTACAATACACGAAAACCTACTTAGCAAACATAGAGAAATCTAATTCATTCAGCAATCAAAAATTGGAACATGACTGCCAGGTACTAAATAAGATGAGCTGTGGTTGTGAAATGGGCTTTTACAGGGAGACTGTTTCATAATCATAAGTGATGACATGTAAACTACTCTTCACAAAGGCAATACAAGTGGAAATAGCGGTGAACTCAAAAGGCTGCTGCCAACTGCCTAGATGACCTTAGACAAGTCTGTTCACCTCTGAGTCTTAATTTTCTCATCAGCAAGTTGAAGGGGGTTGCTACTAGATGTTCCATAAGGTCTCACAAGGAGCTTAATGTCCATGTCCGTCTGGCCTACAGTCACCCAATGCAGAGTATAGCTCGCATGACAGGGACTTGAGAATGGGCCTAAAGAATAGAGTGAAAGTCTTTGAGAGGATTGAATGGTTACCTCTACCCATTCTTCCAAGTCATGGTGTAATCCCACCTCTTCCAGAAGCTCTGATTCCAGAGAAGAGGGCAGGAAAGAGGAAGAGGGGACATTAGGGTAGTGCGGGATGCCTGACCAGCCCTCAGGGCAGGACAGGGCAGAAGTAAGGACCAAAGTAGAAGCCAAGGCCTTATGCATGGAGCCAAAAATTAGCAGTAGAGAAAGAAGTGAAGAGTTATAACTGGGCAACCACAAAGGCTCTTCAAAATAAGATTGGCAAACTTTGTTAGGCATATCTCAGGGCAACTAGCATAATCTCAGCATGTGGAAATGAAAGTCCATTAAAACCTTTGTTGAGAGCCTATTTGGGAGTTACTAGAAATCAAAAATGAATCATATATAGCCCTGTCTCTTAGGAGTTTAAAGTGGGGAGGGACAGGTACATATACCACTAAAAAGGCTGTCCTTTAGTTGCAGATCACACTAAAACAGGAGTTTAAATCAAGTGCCGTGGGAGCCCAGAGAATTATCTGGCTTAATTAAATCTGGCAAGAAGGATAAGAAAAGGCTTTGTAGTGGTAGTGATATATAAACTAGGCTTGAGAGATGAATGGGATAATTAGGTGGAGAATTAGGGAAGGGTAGAGAGAACAGCATGTGAAGATGGGTATAGGAATGAAGGGATACAATGTGCCTGGTGTCCAGTGAGAGGCCAAGTGTAACTGGGGCATAAGGAATGTTATAGAGTGGTAGGAGGTAGAGCCAGAAGATAGGCTCCCCTGGACTGGGAAGAGCTTTGATTCTCATACTAAGGGATTTGGGCCACACTCTAGTAAGAGGCTGGATGATGTTATTTATACCAGCCACTCTAGCAGTTTCTAGGCAGCTGGACCCGTTAAAGGCCAAGAGGAGAGGAGAGGATGGGATGGCAGAGTGCAGATGAGGAAGAGGAGTTAAAGTAGTCTTGCATTTCTAAGCTAGACTGAGTGGTTAAGGATTTTAGGGATTGAGATGTAGACTACCCAAGAAGGTCTGAGGAAAGAGATTATAAATTTTGGCAAAATTGGAAACATACTTGAGAAGTTCATCCTTAGGCTATTGTGGTTCTGGAATTCGGGAGAGAGCCAGGGCTGGATTTAACTGCTTGGAAGAAAGCAGTAGGACTAGATGAGATGCCTAGAGAGAAAATGGTGAGTGGAAAGAAAAGAAAGTGAAGATGTCTTGGGGAAAACCACCTGATGAGGATTCAGTGAACATACCAGGAAAGGTGAGAAAAGTAGGGTAAAAATGAGAGTTGTATTGTGGAACCCGCAGGAAGTTAAGATTTTACAGAAGAGTTGGGGATTTTCTAAAAGATCAAAGAAGGTCAAGATGAATGAGAAATAAGAGGTAATTGGAGTTGGAACTTAAGTGGACACAAAATGAGAACATTGGAGTTGGTAAACATAAAGGTGAGATCACAAAAGAGAAAGAAAGTTGTTAGCTTTAGGTGAAGCTAGAATCTAGGAAATTGTTGGCGACTTTATATTCAGATATAATTTCAATTTGCAGAAAAGTTGCAAAAATAGTACAAAGAGCTCCCATATACCCATATTCCCCATTCACCATTTGTGAACATTTTGCCTCATTGGTTTATCATCCTCTCTCCCTTTACATCTAGATATTTCACTGTGTATTTTCTAGGAACAAAGATATTACTTTCCATTACAACAGTACAGTCATCAGATTAAGAAATTTCACATGGTTATAATACTATTATCTAATATGTGTTCTATATTCAAATTTCAGTAATTGTTCCCAAAATATCCTTTACAGCTATTTTTCCCCATTCTGGATCCAAACCAGGATAGCATATTTCATTTGGTTGTCATATCTCCTTACATCTGGAACAGTTTCTAAGACTTTGTCTTTCATGGCATTAATATTTTTTGAGGAGTAAAGACTGGTTATTTTATTGAATGTCCCTCAATGTGGGTTTAATGATGCTTCCTCAAAATTTGATCAAGATTACAAATTCTGGCAGGAATATCCCAGAGTGATGTGTTTTTCTCAGAGCATCATATCAGGAGGCACATGATGTCATTTTATTTTATTTTTTAAAAAATATTTATTTGAAAGAGAGAGAGAGATAGCATGCACAAGAGCACAGAGGGAGAGGGAGAAGCAGATTCCCCACTGAGCAGAGAGCCAGAGGAACGTGGGGCTCAATCCCAGGACCCTGAGACCACGACCTGAGCTGAAGGCAGAAGCTTAACTGACTGAGCCACCCAGGCATCCCCATGACGCCATTTTATATGAATTTAGATCACTTGGTAAGGTAGAGTCTGCTACATTTCTCCACTGTAAAGTAACTATTTTCCTTCTATAATTTGTAATTTGTGCAGAAATACTTTGAGACTATGTAAAGATCTTACTCCTTAATAGGTAATCACCTACTAGTTTCAGTATCCATTGATGATTTTCGCCCCAATCAATTATTACTATGATGGTTACAAAATGTGATTTTTTTTCTAAAAAAATTATTCCTTCTACATTTATTAATTGGCTTATTACTATAGGCAAAAACTATTTACTTAATCAGGGTGGATACAGGTTTTTAAACAGGATGTGGGGAGACTTGAATTTTCTTATAGATTGAATAAAAAGAGCCAACAGGTAATGTAGAGAATATAGGGGATAATTAAAGCAACCAAGTCTAAAGAAAGGGTGGGATTAAGACTACAGATTGAAGGAGCTGGTCCTGGACAGGTTTGGAAACTATGCACCCTGAAACAAGAAAAGAAGAAATATAGGTGACTGTAGCAGAAAGTTTAGGGACCTCATACCTGATGCCCCTCATGATTTACATGAAGAGTGTGAATGTCAGCCACACATGTGTCTGGTTCGATTTGGGTGAAAATATAATAATCTCTGCCCTTAGGTGGCTGGTGAGGTGGACGATAACAACTAGTTTTAATGCCAAATACTATGGGGAGCACTAGGAACTGGTCCATAATCCCTTATCCAAAACCCTCGAGGCCACAGGTACTATGGAATTCAGAATTTAAGGCAATATGGTACACATGCCATATTTTACATAACACCTCCAGTGGGATTTGGGGGACCATACAGTAATCATACTCAATTTTTTTACTTCTAAAGTGAAATGTGAATTTTTGCACTGACTAAATAGTCTCATATCAGTTTGGATTAGGTTAGACCACTGAAAAGTTTGCAGCAACATTAGAAGAAGTTTTGGTTTTCCAAGCATTTTAAGTTTCTCAACTGTGAATAAAGGAGTGTGGACCTGAATGAAGAGTCCTATGAGAGCAAGTAGACCAACTCAAGGAATTGAGAAGACTTTTCAAAGGAGATGGTCCTTGAGCAGGGTCTTGAAGAGAGTGCAGGCAGAAAATGGGGATCAGATGTAGGGAGAGGTAAGGACATTCCAAATAGAAGAATTCGAGCAAAGGCACAGATTAGGGAAGTCCCAGCTTGTCTGGGTAATTTTGTGATCTCAGGCTGTTGTCCCATAGGCTCTCAGGAGGGCATGGCAGACCAAGCTGGGAAGATGGGTTGGAAACTGAACACCAAGAACTTTGAATACTGTTCTCAGGTTTGGAACTTTTTCTGCCATCAGTGGGGAGTGACATCTCTGCTTTTGTTTGGGGGAACCTGGACTGATGGGTTCTTGCTTTGTACCAGTGCAGAGGATTGATTGGGCTGGGGGAGACAGCACCAGGGAGGCAGTTACAGACACGGAGGAGATTCGATGAGAACTAGTGTGAGCCCAGCTGTGGGGAGAATGGAGCTTGAAGAGTGGGTGGTCGTAAGAGCCAAGTCAGAATCAATGGGGCTGGAGTAGTTGAATAGAGGGGGTGGAGGAAAGGGAGATTGAAAGGTTGACTCCTGGCTGAACCTGCATGACAGAAAGCAGAACTGTGTATGAGTGATGAAGGTTGAAGGCTCAGGTATCCATTTGCCTGGACTTATTTCCCAACTCCCACTTCCTGCCTATGAGAAGTACAGCAAGGAGCTGAAGCTTCTACCCACCTGCAAATGGAAATAACAATAGCCTCTTCCTGAAAGGACAAGAGGGTGGCTTAATCTATATAAATACAAATCACAGGGCCTGACACAGGAAATATACCACAAAAGTTTGAGAATCTTGTTGATGATGATGACATTGAGATAGAGATTTCCAAAACATGTTTTAATTCTGGAATTGTCTATCAATTGACTAATAGTTATAAGGTCATTGCAGGAAAGTCTCTCATTTTTACCTTTTTAAATATTTAGTATCCCTGGTTTCTTCTAAAAAAATTATGCAGGGTAAAACAAAAATCTCTGTCACCATTCTTCAAGGTATGATAATAGAGAGATGATTCCTGGCCTTAAGATGAGATATATACCTATCCCTCTATCTATAATAGCTATATGTGTGCTTTTAAAAAGCAATCAATTACCAACACACTGCTACTAACTGGGGGGGAAAAGGTCACTAGTAGGGGTGAGGGCTGTAGACTGTAGGCTGAAGATGCAGTGAAAGGAAAAGAATTGTTCATGGATAGAATCTTATCAAGGTAAAATTCAGAAAACAGTCACAGATACTCGAAATGGTATTGATCAATATGGCAAATGTTGAAAGATGATTTGGAATTCACTCTGATTGGAGAGCTGCCTGTCAGTTAGGCTTTCACAAGAAGCCCAGTCTGGCTTGGCCTCTTTAAAATTCTTCAAAAGAATTGCTTAGTTTTCTGGTTAAAAAATATATCAAGCAGTGTCCAGCTTTCCCAAGCCAATGTCAGATGACTTGATGTTTAACACTCTAAAGTAGAGATGTGACTGAGGCCTTCTTCAGAAAGCATTTGTTTCAGGGAAGTGGGCAGAGTTGATACAGACGTTGATCGAGGTGTGTCTGAAGTGGAACTTAAGCAAACTGTTGAAAAACTTCAAAAATCACTGACCACAATCAAGTACTTAATCAAGAGAGAGTTGCAATTGCTGAGATTCTAGGTAGAAAATTGGAGGGTAGATTGAAAGAGACGTGGGAAAATGTCTCTGTGGCATTTAAGCTCCACATATATTGAGTTATGTAAATTTATAAACATTTGGCATAAAAAACTAGTGTTATCCATAAAACACTTTCTCTTATATGCCATGTTGATTGTATACTTTTTACAAATCTCCCATCATCTTTAGCATTAGTTTCTGCTAAGTGAAGATAATGAAAGCTTCTGATAGAAAGAACCATTACCATATTTTCTAAAGTTAAAAAATTGTTCGAGACTTTTTTTTCATTTTGGGATGTAATTCATGTACCTATCCTATAAAGAAGCCAGTGGTGACACTTGTGTATTCAATATTAACAAATAGGTGTACCTGCCATTCTCCAAGAATGAAATGAAGAAATTACCAGTTTGAAGTCCAAATCCTGAAACAAAATCATTTTGGGGGATTTCTAATGCAATATAGTAATAGCAAATATATATATATATAATACAATGTTCTATGTATGGGCCATATGGACCCTTGCATTATGGAGGAAATGTATTCATCAGCAGCTTTAATATCAAAGAGTCAGATTAACTCAGACTTGTCTCAGTCCAAATAAAGCAAAACCTAAATGCTTTTGAAACTATTTGATATAGGAATTATTACCAGGAACCCAAAGACATCAGAAGAAAAGTTATCTTCAACTAGTGCTTTGAACACTTAACTTTTCTCATTCTACACAGATGCATTGACATTAAACTAGAATAATCACTATAAAGTTAAGTAGTATATGTTTTAATAGGCTATATCTACTTATGGAAAGTTAAGGTAAGACCTGTACCAGTGATCCAGTTCAGATAAGCAGCACGCTCTTTCCTTTTATCTGAAATATCCATATAAACTTGCTTTTGGTCTTGAATTTGTTTCTTCGTAATATTTTGCCTGTATAGATAGAACCTAAAAGAGACAATTAAAGGTAACATTATTGAAATTAATTGGAAACACAGAGCATGCCAACCAGGAAAAAAAAAATCAACTGAACCTTTTGAAAGCTTCAAGACTATTCATATAACATCTAATTTGAAAATCGTGCAAGTAACAGGATTAGTGTACTTAAAAATAAAATCTAAATTTTATTTTATTTATTTTTAAAGATTTTATTTATTTATTTGAGAGAGAGAGAATGAGAGACAGAGAGCATGAGAGGGAGGAGGGTCAGAGGGAGAAGCAGACTCCCTGCCGAGCAGGGAGCCCAATGCGGGACTCGATCCTGGGACTCCAGGATCATGACCTGAGCTGAAGGCAGTCACTTAACCAACTGAGCCACCCAGGCGCCCTAAAATCTAAATTTTAAAACTAAATCTCTAATCTTAACAAGAAGTCTCAACAATGAGAAAAATATAAAAGAGCCTTCAAATAAATGAAGACACTGTATTTCTGGGAAAGATGGCTACATTGGGTAATGATACCTAATTTTCCTCAAACTAGATAATCTATTTAAGACAGTTTGAGGTTCGTGCTTGAGAATGTTGAGAAAATAATTCTAAAGTTCACCTGCAAGAGATAAAAAGGCAGGTATTGTCAAGTCAGTGATATATAAAATGTAAAAGGATGCTCTAAAGCTATACTATTTAGAACAAAGTGGTTAAGGAATGTAGTAGAATAGATAGCTACATGATTATAATTATACATAAAAACCACATTTGATAAGCAAAGCATCACAGATCAATGGCTAAAAGATGGATAATTCAATAAATGTTTTGAGGAGTGCATGGGTGGCTCAGTCAGTTAAGCATCTGCCTTCAGCTCAGGTCATGATACCAGGGTCCTGGGATTGAGTCCCGCATCTGGCTCCCTGCTCCTCGGGGAGTCTGCTTCTCCCTCTGCTCCTCCTCACACTCATTCTCTCTCTCTCTCTCTCAAATAAATAAATAAAATCTTAAAAAGGAAACACAGAGAAGATCTATTACAAATAAGAAAGGGTATATAATTACAGATGCAGAGAACATGAATTCTAAGATAATATCATGGACAATTTCATTCCAGTCAATAAAAAACCACAAATGACATAAATATTTTCTATGAAATAGATGTTGAATGTATTCCTGTCACCATGAATCTCAGTCTTTATAGAAAATATAGGGAATAGAGAAACAAGTTTAAGATATCAACAAGGCATAAGCAGACAAATGCAGAGTGTGACCAGTATCTAGACAAATCAAGAGCAGGGAACAGAAGGGGGTGAGGATGATCCTTAATAAAAGGTGTACAGGTGTTATATGCAAACAATGAATCACGGAACACTACATCAAAAACTAATGATGTAATGTATGGTGATTAACATAATTAAAAAAAAAACAACCCAAAGAAAGGCTGGCTCTTCTTTGGATGCCAAATAAACAAACCTACTATAAAAAGAAAGTTTGAAACAATAAGGGAAATGCAATTATGGACTGAATTATCAAATACCAGAGCTGACAGGAAGGTGAGATAAGCCAGGTGCTTCGCGTGCGCCCGCTCTCAGGTGTTGACCCTGCAAGGCATGTCCCCGAGAGCAATGCTTCCTCACAGTTTACAACGTTGGTGCTCTGCTTGCCTCATCAGAGTCTTGGCCTTGAAAATGTTTTTTTTTTTTTTCCAGATGTGATGGCATTGTGGTTATGTAATAAGATGTCTATATATTTTAGAGATGTGTATTATGGCATGGAGGGGTGAAATGACATGCCCAGGATGTGCTTTAAAACACTTCAGCAAGAGAAAATGGGTATAAAAAAGGGCAGATGAGACAAATGTGGCAACATCTAGGTAGCCGTGGAGACTGGGTCATGTCTATATGGGGCTCAATCAATATTCTTCTTTTGAATGCTTGGAAATTTTTATAATAAACTCTGCTTTTTTTTTTAAAGATTTTATTTATTTGAGAGAGAGAGGATGAGAGAGAGAGCACATGAGAGGGAGGAGGGTCAGAGGGAGAAGCAGACTCCCCGCTGAGCAGGGAGCCCGATGCGGGACTCGATCCCAGGGCTCCAGGATCATGACCCAACCAACTGAGCCACCCAGGCACCCAATAAACTCTGCTTTTAAACTGGATAACAGCAGTCACCATGGCAAATGTAAATAATGGCCTCTCCCAAATGGACATATTTGCTGACCTATCAAATCTTCCTGTTCATGGTATCCTTTATTCTTGGCCTGCCATCTCCTTCCCAGTCCTAAATGCAGACGATGTGACCCCTTCCCCACTACCAGTGTGTGCTGCTAAGAAATTTCTCCTGGTGACCTGGACAGGGTTGGGAGCCACTGTGGATATATACTTTACCTGGAACTTTGCAATTTTTAAAGTAATAGAAGTTATTTGAGGCTCCCCAAAGAAACTCAGAGTTGAAGTGTGCTTCAGGAACATACGGTCAGATCTGGTTCAAATTCCAACTCTGTCCTCAACAAATTAACTTTTCTGAGCCTTGATTTCTTTGCTTGTAAAAATAGGAATATTAATATCTATCCTAAAAGGACTGATTTGAAGATTAAGAGAGATGCCATTTGTGACTCCCTAGCACGTTGCCTAGGATGTGGCAGGTGCTTCCCCTTTTCTCTCCTTCAGTCCTTGGCATCTTTAGGCTTTTGTTGTACATTTTATGAGTGAGAATTCATAAGGGACGTAAGTGTTGCCCTTTCCAAGAAATGTGTTTTACCCTTGTTTTCCTCACTTGTAGTCTGAATGACAGCATTCTTTTTTTTTTTTAAGATTTTATTTTATTCGAGACACAGAGATACACAGAGAGAGCATGAGCAGGGAGAGAGGCAGAGGGAGAGGGAGAAGCAGGCTCCTCGCCGAGCCAGGAGCCCGATGTGGAGCTCGATCCCAGGACCTGAGCCGAAGGCAGACGCTTAACCATCTGAGCCACCCAGGTGCCCCTGAATGACAGCATTCTGCCCTTCATGATTCTCTAGGTCCAAAGTTTACTGTGGAGTTTTTCTCTGGAAGCATTCTGGCAATATTTTTAACCTCCTGGGTCCACATCTATAGAATTCCACCTTTCCCCCATCTGGTCCCCCAGGAGTTGGCTCTTCATTCTGAGGTCACCCACTCTCTCAGACCACATTTTCATGTTACCTGAGAAGTGCTGACTCTGCAACCAAACCAGATGAGTCTCCCAGATGAAAAGTCACTTTGCTGGTGTCTGAATTCCCCTCTCCAGATCTTCCAGCAGAGGTCTTGCTGAGTCCTCTGAATGACCTTTGTGTGAGTACCTGGTGGTTTGTGAGAGAACTGGTGGCTTCTGATGTGCAGTCCAGTTTGAGATTGGAACCTGTTTTCTCCAGCTACTAGTTCTGGGGCAACAAAAATTTCTTACTCAACATTCTGTTTCATGTCTGTATAAAAATATGGACACACACAGTATGTATATTAATTTGTATGTTTCTGAACTTAACAGTCATCAGAGTTGATGAACAGTAGGTGTAGGCCTTGGCTGGAATGGTTAGGAATGGCTTCAAGGAGGAGGTGGTCTTGGATATAGGAGAATTTTGGAGGTTTAACAGAATTTAGGTAAAAGAGAAGGACATCCACAAGCTTGACTTCCACCCAAGAACCTGTGAGATTTTCTTTATAATTTGTAATCAGAAGCCTCCCGAAAAGCTATCAGATTGGTTTGTTTTAGAGTGAGATGAAACAATATATACTCAGACCACAGTTTAGTACCATTTCTGAGTGTTTGTGAGGAAGGGTGTGCACAGCTGTAGGCAGATAAAACCCATGATGTTTTGAGATGAGCTCCCTCTGTTCTTACCACGCAGAAGGTAAACCAAGAGACAGCATGACATTTCTGCCAGTAGGGCAGCTCGGATTTTTAATCTTCTTCACCACAATGAGCCAAGATCCTAAGCATGGACTTTGATGTGAAGATTTCTTCTTCAGGCCAGCGTATGTATGATGCAGTTGCGTGAGCAGTCAGTGGGGCAAAGGTGGAGGGGGATGTATTGGAGAAACTCATGACAGGAGAGGAGGTTCAGCTCAAAGTTGGACAGGGTTACTGTGGGTCTACTGGCCTGGGTGCCCACTGTGGCCGGAAGCACCTCCTACTCCCCTGAACCTTCTCCTGGGCATCCTGTGATGTAGCCACAGGCAGCAGAAGCTCTGCAACAGTGGAGGTACTTTCAAAAAAGAACCCCAGTGCCCAGCCAAGGACATCCGAATCTGTGAGGCAGGATGCAGATATCTGTATTTTTTAAAGCTCCCTAGTTCATGCAGTGTGCAGTCCAGGGTGAGAATTTTTGCTATAAGTATTTGCAGTGTAGTCCTCCCAGACTCTGGCGCCATATTCAAACCAACTTTGAAAGATGGCCCAACCTTGTAGGCCCCTGCCCAGGGGTTCCGATGTCACTGGTGTGGGGTGGGCCAGCCCAGACATTGGGAGCTTTCAAAAGCTCTCCAAAGTGATATTGATGAGCAACCAAGGTTGGGAACCACTATTCTGATTTTGAAGAGAGCAGCTAACAGCTAAGGCCAGAACCCGTCCCCCAACAACCTGCCCAACAAGCCCTCCTACAGGCAGCCCAGGCCTCTCCTCATCTGCCTCAGGAGTGCTCTGGGAGGCCAGAGTGGGCTTTGTGGGAGGGAAATGTTAGCAGGGTCAGGTCATCTAGTTTCTCCTTATGGTGGAGTGGGAGCTCTCCCTGTCCGCAGGCCAAGTAAGGAGGGAGGCTTCCACACGAATCAGTTAGAGATGGGGGCTTGCAAGAAGGGAGAGTGACAGGCAGTTCCTAGCAGGGAGCTTTGCAGGAGGTGCTGCTGCTGGATGTCCCTCCAAATCTACCCAAGAAAGTGTGTTGTGAGAGCTAGTACAACGAGCCTGCCTCATCAAGGGCTTCAAAGACAAGTACTCCCAGCCAGGGGAGCAATGACAGGGGAGAGAGAATGCCAGCTGCTGCCATCTGAGGAAGAGATATAGTCCTCCCTTCTCTCTTCATCCTTTCCCTACCCTGTTCTGTATCCTCATGCTTAATGTAGTCAATGTCCCTGCTAAAGCCTATTCTGGGGATGGGAGAAATGAGATTTCAAGAGAATTCCATGGACTGAGTTTAATAACCAAAAGCCCCTGGGGAAGTTGTTTTTTTTTTTTAAATTGAGATAGAATTGACATAACATTGTGTAAGTTTAAGGTGTACAACATGTTAATTTGATACATTTATATATTGCAACATGATTACCACCGTGGCATTAGCTAACACTTCTATTACATTACATAATTATTTCTTTTTTAGTGGGAACATTTAAAATCTAGTTTCTTAGTAACTTTGAAGAATATAATATTCTTTACTGTAATCACAATGCTGTGCATTAGATCTCCAGAACTTATTCATTAGATCTCCAGAACTTATTCATAATTGGAAATTATGTACCCTTTGACCCACATCTCCCACACCTCTCTTTTAGCATGTTATGTTTGACTTTGAGGCTAGACCTCTCTTAGTCCACAGATACTTCCTGTCTCCAGCCTTCGGGGCTCCTTGGCAGATGGTGATAATGCTTAGGACCTGTGGACCACAGGTGTTTTTATACTGACCTTTGGAGTATGAACAGTCCTGGAGGTCTTTGTTAATCTCTTAAGTCAACCAACCTTTCTCCACTTAAATGCTGAAAGGGATCCAAGATGGAAAGGCCTTGATATTTAGTATAGATTGTAATGACACACCCTGAAAACATTATGCTGACAGGTGAATGAGATAAAACGTCACAGGACAGTTCATTGCCTCCATGAATCTTGGAATAGGATGAAGACACTTCTACACTTTGGTCCCCTCTGAGTTAAGAGGAGAAACAAGTATGCTGTTTTTAATATTGAAGTGAGTGCTGATACAAACACTTACCCTTTTATTCACATTGATGATCTGATGAGCAATCTGAAAATATGGCCAGAGGGGGAATGGTTGCCAGGAATGACAAACATATAATAAAGTAGTTTAATATGTCAACAACCGCTTCTAAGTTGCTTAGCTCATTGAGGAAAATAATTACTTTTAAGATTGCACCGTGCTGCCTTTTTTTTTTTACAGAAGTATCTATCTTTATCTCCATCAGTCTTTTTTCATATTCATATTTTACAAGGATATAAATCATCATATATATACAATTTTGCATTTCTTTCTTCATTTAATGTGTATCATAGATGTTTTCACATTCTTGGTCTTGATTACCCATAATTCTAATGGCTGAAAAAGATTTCATTAGGTAATTTATAGTAATGTAAATATAACCTAGTGTAAGAGTTTGGGGTGCCTTCCAATTTTATTATTATATTAATGACATTTTGCTCTTATAAAAATGTATTTTTGTGATGTGCCATTTAGTATTTTGAATTATTTAAAATAGGTTCCAAGAAGTGGAGTTTTGGGGCACAATGTTTGAAGTCTTTCTAGTTTTTTATAAAACTGCCAAATTTCTTCCCAAAATGATTATATCAATACACAATTCCACCTTCTCCAACCTTCTTCTTATGGTCTTGTGAAAGTTTCTTTTTATTTAGTAAGAAAAGGGTAGAAGCCACTTGTTTGATGATATGCAGGATGCCATCCCTAAAGATGCCCACAAATAAACATGGAATTCATACATATTTATAAAGAGGAGAAAAGGTAGAGAAATATGGTATCAGACTATTACTAGTGTGTGTGTGCATGTGTGTGATGGGCAGTGTGGAGAATCAGGGCCTAACATACCTAACAAATGATTCATCTTTTGCCTGAAAAATATTCTGAGCTGACCAGATGGTGAGATGAAATCACTTTCCTACCATTGTGCACAAAATTTCTAACTGTGTCACCCACTCTGTTCTTGGGCAATAAAGTCAATGGGATTTTTGCTTGCAAATGACAGGAGGCAAAACCCCATTTCCGCCCTAATTTCTCATCACTTGTTCCGTACCTATTCATTTAGAATTTTGTTTTTTAATATGTGTATTTTCCCTTGGCAATGCTGTAATGTCCTTTTATTTTATTTATTATTATTTTTTTGGCCTCTCTCTTCACCATAATCATGAAGAACACAAATGTAATGGATGTAGTATTCCTTCATTTGAGTCTCTCTTTTATTCTTTTAATTCGAAACTGCTCCTCTTCCTGAAGGAGGACTGTGTTACAATAGAATGGAATTTTCCAGACAATGTTTAGGGCATAATAGTTTTAAGAGGCTTCATGTTTGCAACAGACAAATTAAGCAGCCTCCTCTAATACGCAGACAACATCTGTTACACAAAGTCACCATTAACGATAATACCGGGATCTCCTTTGTGGCTGATTTTCATCCAGCTGCACCTACCCATAAAAGGCGTCAGCAAAGAGAGCTCCACATTTATCTGTCAGTTCAGAATGACTCTGGAAAACGGCACATAAACCCCAAGCAAATCTTTGTTAACCTCTGAAATCAGAGCCTCCATAAATCACTGCTAAGGATAGCTTATAACCTCCTCACAGCCAACTCACCGTCTCTATTTGGTGTTTTATAAGATACTCCAAATTCAGATTGATAATACAGAAGAAAGCCACATACCAAGAAACTGAGCCTTATGGCACCCACCTGTAAAGGGGCCAACGTGCTGGCTGATCTGCAGTTACAAGTCCTCACTCTGAAGCTTTATTCAGACAACATTCCCATTTGTACCAATGAATCTATTACTAAATTATAATCCTACAAAATCCCTATAGGGCTAGTTACCTATGGTCAATAGTATGATTTGATGAATTGTCATTATCTACTTTGGTATTAAATATTAAGATTCTTAAATGAAGCGCATCCAGAGGACTAGTAGAAGGGATCCACTTTCTTTACAAAACTGAGCTGTATAAAATAGCAATCTTATAATTTGCTTGTGGAATGTACTCAGATATATTTTCCTTTTTGGGTTTCTCTGTGGTTGTATGCCTTATAGAGTAAACATGTCAGTTTACTCATTTAATAACTACTTGAGTGCTGCTATTTCAGGCGTGGTGCTAGAGGCTGGGAGGAAGAAAAAGTCCCTGCTCTCAGGTAGTTTTACCCCACCAAAGGGAGGGAGAAACCACAAGTGAGCAAAATGATAAGTAAAGCAAAAGTGATTGAAAGGTGGCACTTCAAATGGGGTGTTCAGAGAAGACCTCTATTGGTACAGAATTTGAAATGAAGCAAGAGAGAGAGTAGTGTGAATATGCTAAGAACATTGCAGGCAATGGGAACAGCAACTGCAAGGCCCCGAACTTGGCAAGTGCAAGAGAAAGTAGGAAAGCCTGTGTGTCTGGATGCAAGAGGGAAGGTAGGAGGAAACAAGGTTGTGATGGTGGGCAAGGATCAGTTCTTGGAAGGAGTAGGGATTTATACTGTGTGAGGAGTACCTCAGGAGGTTTTAAAGCGGCGGACTGTGTACTCTGGTTTGTATTCACTTCAATCCAATACCGAATTCAACCAAATGCATAAATCTTACACCAGCTGAAAGAGCTCTATGAAGCATAAAGCAATCATAATGTAACTCGGTTTCCCCACTTGTCATGGGGCTTATAAGATTTCCAGGGGCTCACAGATGGCTTCCAGAGAGTCCACAGAATGCTTCTAAAACGTTGTATATTGGGGGCGCCTGGGTGACTCAGTCAAGCGTCTGCCTTCGGCTCAGGTCATGATCCCAGAGTCCTGGGATCAAGCCCCGCATCACGCTCCCTGCTCGGCAGGAAGCCTGCTTATCTCTCTTCCACTCCCCCTGCTTATGTTCCCTCTCTCACTGTGTCTCTCTCTCTGTTAAATAAATAAAATCTTTAAAAAAAAATAAAACATTGTATATTGATGCACATGTGTAAGAAGAATCCACACCTCAGGAAGGCTAAGGGCCACTGATCTAGATGACCCAAAATTCAGTCCTAGCTGATTTCATGATGCTCTAGGGCCTTAATATAGCTGGCAGTCTTCTAGTAATTTTTTAAAATGTGGGACCTAATTGTTCATTGACTCATTTCCTTTCTTTATCATTAATTGGCATATTTTCAAGTCTCTTTGTCCCATCCTTTGCTGGGTACCAATGCAGCGCAGGGTGTACTTCCGCACACTCTGACTCTGGCCAACTGACATGGAGGTGGCCAGGAGAGTGTTAACAGATGAGACTCAGGCACAGCCTGGACAGCACCTGTGAATTCTTGCTCTTTTGCCCCTGCTGCCATCATGAGAAGGACATGCCTGGGCTAACCTTGTCCCATGAGGAGGGCCAGAGTCACGGGGAGCAGAGCTGAGTCACCCTGGCCATGGCCAGGCTAGGTTTTTCGATGCCCAGACATGCAGATTTGTGCACTAAATAAGTGCTGCAGGCACTTTGAGAATGTTCATCACACAGCAACAGTTAACTGATATGCCATGTTGCTACCATGCTTGTAGGACCCTTTTAAAAAGCACCAAATTAGTTGGGGCGCCTGGGTGGCTCAGCCGGTTAAGCATCTGCCTTAGGCTCAGGTCATGATCTCACGGTCCTGGGACTGAGTCCCACGTCGGGCTTCCTGTTCAGCAGGGAGTCTGCTTCTCTATCTGCCCCTCCCCCTGCTTGTGCTCTGTCTCTCTCGCTCTCTCTCTGTCAAATAAATAAGTAAAATCTTTAAAAAAACCCACCAAATTAGAGATCCTGAAAGTTGTGGGCACAAATGTGGGTACAAAATGGAATTCCCAATTTCAAATTCCATAACCGTATGAATCAACCCTGGTTGTTTACACTTCCTTACTGGCACCCCCTCCAGCTTTCCTTTCAAAATCTGGCATGGCTGCTCACAGAGACCAAGTGCTCTTGGGTTCGGATAGTGGCAGAAGGGTGAAGTTTGCAGGCCTAATCTCGTAACACTGTGACACAGCCTGATAGTGGCATACACCACAGCATCCTAGCCTGATATGGGAATGCTAATGAGGGAGACAAATCCTCACTCGAAGAGGGGGTGTAAGCTGTCGAACCTTGCTAAATGGCTGTAATGAATGTAAACTGCAGCATACCAGCTGAACCTTGGGATCTGCTTAATTGCCCAGGGTGGCTTAATCTTCAGCCCTGCCAGTTGCGCAAGGATTACTCGTCTTTGGTGAACTCAGTGGAGAGTTGAAAGCAAATTTGCTTAAACAAGAGTAGAGTTTAGAACAGGCATGATCAGAAAAATCATAAATAACCACTACGGAAAGGTAAATGACAACCAAGCCTCAGACTGGTCTTTGTCTCACAGGACAGTCTCGAAGGAAGGGGGAGCACCAGAATCTCTTGAGTAGGCTTTTATTAAACCCTAAATCATGAGGAGAACAACAGCAGGTTCTATTAGAGTAATAGGCATGACCACAGTGCCATTACCACATCACAAAGCTATATTTCCCTGCCAGCCTTCAGTAGTGCAGGGATGTAAGGATTTTGCTCATCTTGAGCTTCAGTGACCCCAAATCCCTCAAATCCCACTTCTTACCCCAGTAAATGGAAGTGAGGTAGCCTTGGTTCTTAATCAGCTCATATACATTTTTCTCTAAACAAATTTTTTTGGAAAGGTGATACAGGTAGATGGTAAAATTTCTTTCAAATGGCAGGAAAATAATGAACCTTAAGCCTTCCTCATTGGAGTTCACTGGAGGTGAGTGGGGAGTCTTGCCCTTTGCGATACAGATAGAATGATCCAAAATTTATTGAAAAATGAAATATTTCTCTGCATCATTTGATCCTTAAGATTTTGAGAGCTAGCACAAAGACTTAGAGATTATTTTCTCATTACTGTTATCAACCCAATTACCTAGCTTAACTTTACAGACTCAGTATAAGTGCAAAACAATTATGAACATCTTTCCCAAATATGGATGGCCACAAAGAGTTTCTTATAATATAGCTAACCCTATTAATAGATAAAATACGTATTGTGGAGAAAATTACTATAAACTATACATATCTACTTCTGCAGAAGATTGCTGTTTGTGTACCACAAACTTCTTCCCATCCTCCTTTATAACTGAAGCTTGATATTATTTAGAGCAAGCATATAATCCACTAAAAGACATTTCCCAACTTTCCAGCTGGATGTAGACATGTGACTAGGTCTTGGCCAATGAGTTGAGAGTAGAAGTGTTGTGTGATATTCCTGCAAGAGCAGAGCCCCATCCTTTGTTTCTTACTTTGTCAGCTAACCTGGAACATGAATGTGATCCCTAGGCCTCCAACCACAGTCTTGGGTCACAAGGACAAGGGTCTTTATGGGGACAGTGGAACTGTTCCACTTCAGAATTTGTGGAGCTGCCCTACCATTCCTAGATCTGCCTCCGGATTTATTTTGTGACAGAGAAGAATAAATTTCTATCTGAGATAAGTTACTGTCCTTTGGAATTTTCTGTCATTCTCAGATGAACCTAATCCTTATTGCTTCTGAGCCTCTGAAGCAGCAGCAAATAACCTCATGGATCCTCTTTCAGCTCCTGGCAGATTGGGCGCAGCATTAGAAAGCACTACTACCACAGAGCCAACGCCTCTTAACACATAGTAGCATTGAGTATGACTTTCAGGTGGTGGTATAGGGAAAATGAATGAAAATTCTTTTTTCTTTCTGGCCACTTCATAAATGATGTCCCTGTTTTAGCCCTGTCATTATCACTGGAGGTACTTATGAGGCCCAGTGCTTTTATAATAGCTTTACCAGTCTTCTGTTTTCAAATTAGTCCTTCTTTCAACACCTCACTTCTTATTTAGGATGTGGACTCTTGGATCTGCCACTTCTAGCAGCTCCAGGGGCTGAGTGAGGACACATTCCTGGGGTTGGCTCTTTTTCTTTCTCTCTCATCCTTTCTTCCTCCCTTGGTTCTTCCCTCCATCCCCTGCCCTGTCTCTCTCTCTTTCCCTCCCTCCTTCCCTCCTTCCTCCCTTCCTTTCCTTCCTTCCTCCCTTCCTATTGAACTATTACTAACCTACAGTGCATCATCTTAAGTGTACAGCTCCATGAATTTTTACATATGTAAGCACCTATATATAACCACCACTCAGTTCCAGATAGCAAATCTTTCCATTAGCCCAGAAGATTCTCCAAAGTCCCTTTCCAGTCATACTAGACCCTCACCAGAGGTAGCCACTACTATGACTTCTATCATCATAGATTACTTTTTGCCTATTTCCAAACTTCATATAAATGAAAACATACACTATATGTTCTTTTGTATCTGGCTTCTTTCATTGAACATGATTCTGAGATTTGTCCATGTTGTTGTTTATATCAGTAATTTGATCTTTTTTATTACTGTGTACTATTCTACAGTATGAATATACCAAACTTTGCTTAGCCATGATCTTGAGGAACATTTGAGTTTTTTCCTACTATTTGGTGATTATGAAAGTTGCTATGAACATGTAGCACATGTATCTCAGTGAATTTAAGCACTCATTTATAAAAGATGTGAAAAAACTTGAGTCAAGTCCTTAAAAATAAATAATAATGAAAGCATAAATAAAACAAGAGTTGGCAAATATTATTATTATTATTTTTAAAGATTTTATTTATTTGACAGAGAGACAAAGCGAGAGAGGGAACACAAGCAGGGAGAGTGAGAGAGGAAGCAGGCTTCCCACAGAGCGGGGAGCCCAATGCGGGGCTCGATCCCAGGACCCTGAGATCATGACCTGAGCCGAAGGCAGACACTTAATGACTGAGCCACCCAGGCACCCCAAGTTGGCAAATATTATAAAGAATTAATTGGAAATCTTGAAAATAAAATAGAAATATAGTCGTAGAGTAAAAAAAATTCAGGGAAGGAAAGGGAAGAAAAATCAGTGAATTGGAAGCTAAAAGTAAGGAATTCATACCTAGATGTAGAACAGTGATAGAGACTTGAAAATAATTGTATATATATGAAACCTGCACTTAAATGAAAAATCAGTGGAGATATAAGGGACAGACTGAATGACTCCAACAGTCATCTAATAGGAAATACAGAAGAAAAGAATGGTGGTCATGGCAGAGAAACTGTATTTGGAGGGATCAGAACTTAAAATTTTCCATTATAAAGAAAAATTGTATGCCCTCAAGTCAAAAGATTGCTTTCTAGTACCAAAGATGATAAATAAAAATAAATCCATGTTTTGACCCATTATAGTGAGGCTGCAGAAAAGCAAGGATGAACCAACAATCCTAAAAATGCACTGAGGTTATGTATCCAGGGTAATAGAGTTGTCCTAGATCATTAGCAAGATGGTTACATAATGTAGACATTTCTCAAAACTTATTCAATTCTATACCTACACATTTCACCTTATATACTCTAACCTTGCTTTTAAAAAGGTGCTTAGGGCTGGTTGAAGAGGAGTCTCCACTCAGAATTATGGCTAGATTGACAGCAGAACTCTCATAGCTACACAAATGTCAAAGACAATACAGCAATATCTTCTTCAAGGTGCTGAGGGGAAAACAACTACTTCTTTTCCAAGAGTGAAGACAACATAAAAATATTTTTAATTGTAGAAATATTATTTTCAGATTCTAACTTTTTAAAAGGTATCCTTAAGTAAAAAATAAAATTGAAACCACAGGAGACCATGGGCTATAAGAAATAAAAGTGATAGGGTGCCTGGCTGGCTCAGTGGTAGAACATGTAACTCTTGATCTTGGGGTTGTCAACTGTTGGTTGTCAAGTTTACTTTAAAAAAGAGAAATAAAAGTGAGTATTTACTGTTAATTGGTAAAATATGTTGGTTAATTATCTTTTACTATAAAACTAAAAAAAAAAAAAAAGAAAAACAACAACTCTTTTGAGGTGTAAGAAACAAAACTCAAATTTTATACAACAATAACAATATAAGGAAGGGAGTATTGAATAGTATTCAATGGGTAAAGTATACCTAGGTTATTTTTGTGGTCTACAGAAAGTGAAAAAGATTGAATAATTGTTAGAAAAAAATGTATAGTTACTTGTGCATGGTAATATCTGAAGGGCAACCATTAAAAGAATAACGCTTCCTGATGAGCAGAGGATCAAAAGCAGGTATATGTAAAATTTTATTAATGCAACATAAGACAGAAACAAAGAGCAAAAGAAGTGAAGGAAAAGGATGGTGATCATAAAATATAAGGGATTGATATCAGTGCAAATATTTTAATAATCACAATATGTAAATAGAGATGAAGGAGGAAAAAGACTTACCACATAAAAATTGACCAAAAAAGCTGGCGCAGCAATAAAATTTAAAGTGAGAAACATAAATAGGGATGATGATAAAAGTAACAACCTACAATACAGATGTAAAAATCAAGAAATGTATGTTCCTAACAACATGGCCTTGAAATAGATAAAGCAAAAACTAATGAAATTACAGAGAAATTGACAACCAGACATGTTAGTAGGGATCCCTGGTTTTTATGTCATGCCTGGAAAGACCATCCCATCTGCACAGTTATAAAAAGTCCATGCTTTCAGGGCGCCTGGGTGGTTCAGTCGGTTAAGTGTCTGCCTTCAGCTCAGGTCATGATCCCAGGGTCCTGGGATTGAGCCCCACATTGGGCTCCCTGCTCAGCAGGGGGCCTGCCTCTCCCTCTCCCTCTCTGCCTGCTGCTTCCCCTGCTTGTGCTTGCTCTCTCTGTCAAATAAATAAATACAATCTTTTAAAAAAATAAAAACTCCATGCTTTCTGTGAACACCCTGACTTGGTATCCAAGTGCACTGGGCTGAAGCCTTGCCAGTGTCAACCTCACCATGGATTGCTCAGATCCTTGAGAGGAAAGAAAGTGTTTAATTCTCACCCTGCATCTGCAGTTGTGCTGTGGCTGTTCTTGGTTATTGGTGTTTACTCTCTATCATGGGGTCTCCAGCTTGTATCTGCATGAGGTTGAGCAGTGTGGATGGGTCACCTGTCCCTTGTGTCACTTTGGAATGGTCTTTCCCACCAGCTTCCTTTTCCTCACTTCCTATCAGAACACCCTCCAAGGAGTCACACCATTCATCCCTCCATCATGTCCACCCAACTAATCATCACTTCAGATTCATTCTGTGGATTAAAACTTTCACTCTAGATGTTTTCATAGTTCATCAATTCCCCCCAATATTTTAAAAATGTTTTATGAAATTTACCACATTTGATCCTAGAATTCTTTTTGGTTTACCTATGATTTTATGAAAATGTTGGGAGAATATTTCTAACCAGGATGCCACTGTATCTGTAAATCCATGATGAAGAGTTCTGTTGACTAATAACACTTCAACTTTCTCAACATGGGAAGGGATAGAAAAATGTTTGAGTGTGCAGATGTGTATACCTCTCTCTTCTGATGTACTCCCTTCTGATGTACAACTTGTGGTTCCTCTTGTCTCTCATTACTTTGTGTTTCAAATATGGCAGAAGCACAAGTAGCAAACTGCCTGGAGAGGTAATTATTTGTGTGAAATGCAATCTTATTTGAAAAATTTGAGACTTTGTTTTCTTAATAGAAAATATCACCTACCTCATAAATCAAAAGGGATAATGTATCGGTGGTGCCTGGGTGGCTAAGTCGTTAAGCGTCTGCCTTCGGCTCAGGTCATGATGCCAGAGTCCTGGGATCGAGCCCCGCATCGGGCTCCCCGCTCTGCGGGAAGCCTGCTTCTCCCTCTCCCTCTCCCCCTGCTTGTATTCCCTCTCTCGCTGTGTCTCTCTGTAGAATAAATAAATAAATAATCTTTAAAAGAAAAAGGGATAATGTATCAAAAAGGATATTCAGTGAACATTCTCCTCTCCTTTTCCCCAGTCTTTATGTTCTCCTCCCCACAGGTGATAACTACCAGTGTCTTATGTGGATGTTTTAGGTAAATTTACACAAATATGACTATTTATTTCTTATTATGGTAGCATACTACTAGAGCACTTCAACTTGCATTTTTTCACTTCATCATATATCTTACAGACTTTGCCGCATCAGTTCAAAGGGAGCCTCCTCATTCCTTTTTTAAAAAACAGTTATAATATTCCATTTTAAGGATCTGCCATCATTCATCTGATTGGTGTCCTGTTGATGGGCACTCTGCTTGTTCTTACCAGCACTGCTGCCGAGAACAACACTGCAGACCTCCCGTGTGGTGCATTTAGGAGAGGGGTGGGGTGATGATGTCTGTGGGAATAATGTCTAGAGTTGAATGGAGCTGATGGGCTGAGGATATGGTTCACTGATGATTTGATACATATTTTTAAATTCTTTTTTAAATTTAAATTCAATTTAATTAACATATAGTGTATTATTAGTTTCAGAGGTAGAATTTAGTGATTTATCAGTTGCCTATAACACCCAGCGCTCATTCCATCAAGTGCCTCCTTAATGCCCAACACCCAGTTACTGAATCTCCTCACCAACCTCCCCTCCAGCAACCCTCAGTTTGTTTTCCATAGTTAAGAGTCTCTTATGGTTTGCCTCCCTGTTTTAATATTATTTTATTTTTTCGCCTTCCCCTATGCTGCTCTGTTTTGTTTCTTAAATTCCACATATGAGTGAAATCATATATTTGTCTTTCTCTGACTTATTTCACTTAGCATAATACCCTCTAGTTCTATCCACATCGTTGCAAATGGCAAGATTTCATTCTTTTTGATGGCTGAGTAATATTCCATTGTATATATATCCCACATCTTCTTTATCCATTCATCTGTCAATGGACATTTGGGCTCTTTCCAGATAGTCCAATATTTAGACTATTGTGGACATTGCTGCTATAAACATTGGGGTGCATGTGTCCCTACGAATCACTGTTTGTATCCTTTGGATGAACACCTAGTGGTGCAATTGCTGGGTCATAGGGTAGCTCTATTTTTTAGCTTTTTGAGGAACATCCATATTGTTTTCTAGAGTGGCTGCACCAGTTTGCATTCCCACCAACAGTGTAAGATGGTTCCCCTTTCTCTGCATCCTCACCAATATCTGTTGTTTCCTGAGTTGTTAATTTTATGACTAGGGAGTCATCATTATACTCTAGGACTAGGGAGCTTATTATACACAGAAGAGTTCCCAGAATACAAATTTTTAAAATTGTTGCATTAAAATTTTCAATGGACTTGCCTGGAAAGAACCTGATGGCTGTTTTTCAGGACAGGTGGCTCAGCTAATGCACCTCTTCTGTGGGGAGCTAAAGCTGAGGGGGTGGTTCCCACAGAGACACATCAGGGACCTCAGACTCATTCTCACCTCTTCTCCCCAGTGAGCCTTGTGTTAAGTAGTATGGCTCTGGTTTACCTTGACCTAAAAATGGAAGCAACTTAAACATTCAATGGCCAGAATGAACTAAACTTGGTGCAGTTATTAGAAAAGACTGGTGTGAAAATTGGGTAATCTTTTCAGTATGTTAGGTGATTGAAAAGAGTAGACTATAAAATTGCATGTATTTCATAGGGACAAAAGTTGAAGGAAATACACAATATTATAGTTCTAGTAAGTAGAGAACTATGGGTAATTAAAAAATTTTACTACTTTTTAAAAAGAGTTTATTTATTTGTCAGAAAGAGAGAGAGAGGGGCGCCTGGGTGGCTCAGTCGTTAAAGCGTCTGCCTTCGGCTCAGGTCATGATCCCAGGGTCCTGGGATGGAGCCCCACGTCGGGCTTCCTGCTCAGCGGGAAGCCTGCTTGTCCCTCTCCCACTCCCCCTGCTTGTGTTCCCTCTCTTGCTGTGTATCTCTGTCAAGTAAATAAATAAAATCTTAAAATAAAATAAAAAATAAATTAAAAAAAAAAGAAAGAGAGAGCACAAGCAGGGGGAGTGGCAGGCAGAGGGAGCTTTTGCAGTGCCAAATGCCACAGGCCTGCTCCTGTCAAAGTGATTCTGTTATGAATCAGGAATCCTGGATCCATGTTTGTAAAATGGGAGGCTGGGACCAAAGGGACAGGTTACGTTCTTATATTACTTTTCCCTCCGACAGTAAACTAAAGATTAAGTGAACCTGTTGATAGTTATACTAGTAAAAAGTTGTAATTCTAGAATTATAAACAAAGAAAAGTTTATATTACATTAACATTTGCATTCTTAGCTTTTTTAGGCTGTACACCAAAAGGGTGGGTAGTGGTCTCCTGTAACAAGTTGGATCTTACTGTAAACTAGTAAATATCCATTTAAAAACAAGTACATTAATCACATATTTTCTGTGCTAATTGTGAGCACTTAATTTTGTTCCATCCTGAATAACTTGAGCAAGTAGTTCTTTTTTTAAATTTTTTTATTGTTATGTTAATCCCCATACATTACATCATTAGTTTTAGGTGTAGTGTTCCATGATTCATTGTTTGTGCATAACAGCCAGTGCTCCATGCAGAACGTGCCCTCTTTAATACCCATCACCAGGCTAACCCATCCCCCCCCCTCTAGAACCCTCAGTTTGTTTTTCAGAGTCCATAGTCTCTCATGGTTCGTCTACCCCTCCGATTTCCCCCCCTTCATTCT
>NC_058412.1:91948058-91994543 GCF_002201575.2 Neomonachus schauinslandi | reverse complement strand
CCCACCCCACCCCCCACTCCCGCAACCCTCAGTTTGTTTCCTGAGATTAAGAATTCCTCATATCAGTGAGGTCATATGATACATGTCTTTCTCTGTTTGACTTATTTCGTTGAGCAAGTAGTTCTAAGTTTGGTCTCATACCCTTGTGTGAAGTTGCTACCATATTTTTTTTACCCCCTCTATTTATTTGATTTCTTAAATAAAGATGTTTGTCCAAAAGAAAAAAACCCCAAAACCCCCCAAAAGCAAATCTAGCAATTCCATTCCTATTATATACCCAACTGAAATGTATACATCTGTTCAACAAAATACATAGACTAGAATGTCCATAAAAACAATATTCATAATAGCCCCAAACTGGAATCTACCCAAATGCTCATCCATAATACAATAGATAAGTAAATTGTGCTATATTCACATAACGAATGCACAATAAGATCTCATGAACCACAACTATATGCAGCTATACAGGTGAAATTCCCAATTATACTCTTGAGTGGAAGAATCCAGAACTACACATGCTGTGTAGTTCTATTTATATAAAGTACAAAAACGGGCAAGACTAATCTCTGCTGTTACAGGTCAGGATTGTGGTTACCCTTGGGCAGGTGGCAACTGGAAAAGGGCTGGGGATTTTAGAGGTATTGGGAATGTTGTCTTTATTGATCTGGATGCTGGTTTGATGCATGTGTTCACTTTGCAGAAATTTATCAAGCCATTTACTTATCATATGTGTCTTTTTTTAGTGAATATTCAACTTTAAAGACATTAAAAGATAAATAAAGCAAGAAACTTTAATACTGACGAGAAGTGTCCAAGATCCCATCTTCAGGGCCTGCTGAAGTGTCCTTGCCTTTCACTGGTTCCTTTTTCTTTGCATTCCTAAGAATTCCCAGGTATGTTATCAAAATCTACAAATGCAACCTGGTGGTCACCGGTGCTGCCTACATGGGGCTTCGACATCTATCCCCTCTGTCTATCTTATTCTTGTTTCTCCATCATGCAACAGTCTCGCCAAGGATGTTTTGTCCTAAAGGGTGGACTGAAAGCAATGCCCAAGCAACAGAAAATAAGGCTGACACAACTAACTTAAAATGCTTGCAAACTTTTGTGAAGGAAATGTAGGAAACTATAATACAGGAAAGGAAGGCTTGAAAAGGACTATAAGCTGCTACTATTCCTATGGTCCACTGGGCCATGATCCTTCACCCTGGATTCCCTCTGAGTCTAGCTCTGATGATCTCTACCCTTGTCCCCTGAAACTGGAATCCCCTCCACTTTGTCTTTCTTCTCTGTGTCCATGTTCTCAAGTCCCAGGAAACAAAAGATCCAGTGTCAGTCTTGATGGCGTTAGTGGAAATGGTCTGTGTTCTAATAAAGACAAACTTTTCAGCATTAAACATGATATTTAATATCTCACTCTGAGAGGCTTCACTTAGTAACAGTGAAATAAGTATTTTCCTGCCTCATATCAGTTTGATTAGAAGGGCCTTACTGAAATGGTCCCACCTAGAACAAAGGAAGGGGCCTCACCATGGACAAATACCACCTTCCACTTTGGATTCTAAAAGTTGTTTATATATATATATATATATATATATAATAGTTGTTTATGACCCCACCCCACCTCACTCTACATACATACAAAGGACAATGCTATTTCAAACACACATACATGTTGTATTATTCATCTTCTCTGTGATAATGTAACTTAACAAATTATCCTCAGATTTCAGAGGTTCACAACAACAAATATATATTTTCCTTGCTCTAGATTTATGGTTCAGCTGCAGTGGCTCTTACCCAGGTTATGGGGTTTAAGACTGCCTTGTGTAGCTCTCATTCTAGGACCCAGAATGAAGAGCAATGGCCACCTTGGACACCTCTTATGGCAACAGGCAAGAGTTCAAAAGTAGTGGCAGAAAACTCCATTATCTTTTAAAACATCTGCTTGGAACTGGGACACTGTAATTTCTGCCTATGTCCCATTGGCCAAAGCCAATATAAAAGTCATATAGCCAAGTCCAACATCAGAAATGGGAAGAAACTTCTGTTGGGAAGGAGGAGAGAGTGAATATTTGCTCAACAATGGTGTATATGAACACACACACTCCCTATATGGTATTGTACAGTGTTATCCAATGTGTGAACCAGAGATACAGAAACGTATAAATGATCTGCACTCTGGGCAATATGGTGGACCAAGCTTCCTGAAGGGCCCTTCTCCTGTGAACAATGAGATCTTTGCTGGGCTTGTAACATGCAAGGGAAACTTCTGATGGAGGTGGGAAGCAAAACAACAGCGAGCTAAAACCAGAGTGGAGAATAAGCCATATACATATACACAGAAGCCATTATCAGCATTTCCAAGGTTAAAGGGTATGTACGTGTGTGTTGACAGGATATGGGAAGAAACCTTGAGATCCAGGATTAAGCTGGGGACCTTTGAAGGGGGGGAAAGTGATCCCAGGTCTTTAGTACCCCTGGATCTCTGCAAGATCAATTACTCCAGTATCAATTCTCTAGTGTGAACTAGAGAAAAGAAGATTCAATTTAGGCTCTTGGTTCTTTTACACATTAAAGGATCAAATAGCTTAAAATCAAGCTTAAAATCAAAGATTATCAAACACAAAGAAAAAATTCTCCATGAGTGAGACAGCAGAAACAATAAATAGCAGACTTAAACCTGAGAATGTCAGATACTGAAATTTCACATGCAGAATATAGAAAGACTATGTAAAAAGAATCACAAAAATGAAGAAATAATAAGAGAACAAAAAAATTACAGGATGGATTTGAAAAAGAATGAATTAGAAATTTTAGAAATTAAAATGTAGTTGGAAAAGAAAAACAGACTTATTGGATGAGCTAAAAACTGAAGTTTACACTTAATTAAAAATTAGTAAAGTGTAAGATAGAGCTGAAGAAATTTCCCAAAATGCAGCACAGAGAAACAAACAGAAAATATGAACAAGAGATGCTATATGAAGGATAAAATGGGTAGATATAATAGACATCCAATCAGAATTCCAGAAGAGACAAGAGATAATTAGATGTAATATTTGAAGAGATAGTGGCTGAGAACTTTCTAGAACTGACAAGAGATATTAACCCACAGGTACAGATAATACAATCCTTGTCTACTGAGGTAGATAAAAGGGAAAACACACTTAACTACAGTGTAGTGCACCTGCAAAAACCCAACAACCAAGAGATCTTAGAAGCAGCCAGAGAGAAAAGTGAGACCACCCACAAAGTACCGGTAGTTAGTGTTACAGCAGATTTCACATCAACAATGGAAGCCCTCTCTGAAGGTGTCTTCCAGCACCAGTGGCTCCAATCCCAGTTTGGACCATCTGAGGCTCCAGACATTGAGGAGCAAAGATGGGTGGTCCTTATTGAGCCCTGATAAATTCCTGACCAGAAGACTCTGTGAGCAGAATCAAATGGTGTTTTATGCCACTACATTTTGGGCTGATTTGTTATGCAGCAATATGTGACCAGAACGCTTGGATTAGAAACTGGTCACACATACAAAGAATGTCACTGTGCTGCCCTACTCCACCCCAACAAACCCAAACCCAAAGCTACTGGTGACCCTGTGCATGTGAGAGACAGTGTAAAGAAATCTGAGTTAATATGGATGATGAAAAGAAGCTTATGAAAAATAATAAGAGCTAGGGGTGTGGTGCTCAGGCTGGGGGTAGATTCTTGCACAGAGTTGGCACCTCTCTGTGGTGGAATGTTCTGTATATAATATGGAATTAATTCAATGATCTTGCTTTCCCCTGACACTCAGAAAACCACTACTATGGGAGGAATGAAAACTTAGAAAGAAACATGAGTAGAAATCTAGGTGATATTTATAGCGACTCTTTGAAGGATAGGGCAGGGCAACCCTCTCCCCCATCTCCCTTTCCTCCTCTAATTGCTGTCTTTAGTCTCCTTCTTCCCCACCTCCCTTAGGACACTTGCCTCCTTAGATTTCAATTCCTTCTTTTTTTCAAACTCTAGTGGCTCCTTCAGTGGGGTGTTAGTGGGGTCTTCCCCGCCTGGGGCTCTGCTGCTTCTGAGAGTGAGGTCTCCCCAGGTAATGGTCCCATGGGGCTGGGGGACACGCAGTGGGTTCTTCCCTTCCCATTTCTACTCCTTGATAGTGGTGCTGCAGCTGCTCTCCCCTCAAATTCACCTATGAGAAAACACACCTAGTCACAGCAGGGGCTATTGGTTTTCTTCCAAAGACTACAGTCTCATATAGTAGCATTGCTTTGACCTACTCTTGTCCATAATTACCAAGGTAAGATTAAAGGACCCTTTGTCTGCTTTGGGGTGTACTTTCATTAAAAGAGCCCTCATGTTAGCTGAGATTGGCTTTGTCTGGAGCAGGCCAGAACACAGGGTGGAGATGACAAATGGATCTTTTCTGATTCCATGGCCCCTCCCTGATGGAAGGCCTGGGGGTGGGGACAGGAGTTGTGTTTCACGTAAGCCTGCACTCAGGTATGAAGATGTACCTTTGCCTCCTGCCTTCAGTGTGACCGGAGGCGCTGTCTGATAGGCATGTAGGATGGCCATGAGATATAATTCTAACAGCTAACACTGGACTCGAGTCATAGATGATGATAGTGGTGCTTCTTCCAAGCATCCACTGATATTTCACATTACAAAAGATAACATTTCCCTTTAAGGTGATACCAACTGATGAGTCACTTATTTTGTAGCTAGTAGAGCAGGAAGGTTAAGGTAGCATCATGGACTTGAATCTCAGGTCTGCCTCTTACTGTGTAATTTCAGGCAAGCAACTTAAACCTTCCCATGATGTGGTTTTCCCATCTGTAAAATGGGTGCACTAAATAATACCTACTATCTAGGGATGTTGTTAAGGATTCAATGACTTAATACATACAAAGCCCTTGGAACAGTGCCTGAATATAGTAAATACTAAACAAATGGGAACTTTGATTATTAAAATTTATTTTCCTTTAAAGAGTAATGAGAAATTGTCACCTAAATTGACTCATTGCGACCTCACCACCCCTCATGACAAAGATGATAAAGACACAGCCCTTCAAGAGGCTGGAGGTAAAATCAGCACCTCATCACTTCTCTCCTGATATATGAGAACTTACCCAGACAGGTAAGGACCATTCTGACAGTGAAGGGATTACTGCAGAATCAAGACTTTGGATTCCAACTGAGCTGGGCAGGTCATGTTTTGAACAACGCTTTTCTCAATCTCCTTTTTTTCCAAATGTCTACTCACTGTAGTCAGAGCCACCTTTACTTTACCTGTGGGGTTTGAGTAACTCAGGTCTTGGGCAGCCTTGACTCATTATAACAAGCTCTTTCTCATAATGCATTTTATATTTTAGAGTGGAAGATTGCTTTACTGTCCCCCCATCTCTGGGCAAACAACACTCATCCCTTGACCATGTTTCTTCTCTGAAAACAATCAATAAGATATTCTACTTGAACATGAATATTCAGAACTATCCTGGAAACAGGGCAAAGCAGAAGTTTGGGGCCACTTTGGTGCCTTCTCAGTTGTTTTGAGGACAAGCTGCTATATCCTTCAAAAGAGGTTTCCAGTTAATAGTGTTAATAACACTAAAATAAATACCCAACAGCACATTTTAAATTTGCCTCATTTTAAAAATTGTGCCTGTTTCCCAAAAAGATATGAAAATGGGGTGGAGAGGCGAGTCCTGGGATTGGTTGTTCAGCATCAACACTTCCACTTCCTTCTACCACCCTCTCTATTCATAATGTCACTTTTGTAGCATTTCATTTTTTTTAAATTTTATTTTATTATGTTAATGACCATACATTACATCATTAGTTTTTTATTTCATTTTTTGAGGTTACTTTTGTTTGATTCAGTAAGACCAAACTTCCACTGTGAGAAATCACAGTTGGGGTAAGAGGAGGGGAGTAGATACCCAGAGCAGACCCTGAAGATAGCTTTTAATATCTTTGGAAGTTAATATTGGGAAGAAATTCTCAAATACATGAACTTTGTTTTGAAATGCCTACACATCTATTAAAAAATGTCCCTGTGAAAGAGGGAAGTACAAAATCACCACTAAGCCACCCCACAGTAATAATCATGATAAGTAAGGTCCCTCACTGGATGCCAAAATCAGAGGGCAAAAGTTTAAAGAGAAATTGGATATCTGCATGTTCTAAGATGCTTGTTAATGATGAAAGGGGAAATAGTAACCTTGCAGTGGAGAAACCAGGCAGACACCACCTCATCCAAATGATGAAGTTTAACGTCGTCGGTGATAAGACACATCATTATGTACCCCTGGCGTCATGTGCTGAGAGGAGCCAAACATTACTTTTGTGATATTCTTGCCCCAAATGCACAATTACATCTCATGAGAAAACATTAGACAAACCCAAATGGAGACATTTACAAGGTAACTGACCAGTGCTCTTTAAAAATGTCAAGGTCATGAAAGACAAGGGAAGATTGAAGAATAGCCCAACTAAATGGAAAGTGGGATCCTGGAGTGGGTCCTAGATCCAAAAAAGACATGAGTGGGAAAACCAGAGAAATCCAAATGCTATCTGAACTTAGGACTATTATTCCAGTGTTAATTTCCTGGTTTTGCTAGTCATTATGTAACAGGTTAACCTTGGTGGGGAGGGGCAGATGGAAACTCTGAGCTATTTTTGCAATTTGTTGAAAGTCTAAGATAATTTCAAAACACAAAGTCAAAGAAAAAAATAATTTAAAAGTGTTCTTTTCAACAAAAAGTTTCCAAATACAGTTGTTTTGGCAGGTTTCACTGGCCTGGCAAGATGTAAAACCATAAAATTGCTTCAAAAAATTATAATATAGAACTATCCAAACAGATTCTTCCTACCTTAATTGATTCTACCAATTGAAATACAAATTGAAAATTGAATAGTTTTCCCTGAGGATGAAATGTCTCATTGTTTGGTTGGGTAAAAGCAAACACACACTGGTGTACTGCAAAATGCAGTTACAGATGTGTGCAAAAGAACTTTATATTCATCTGATGGACATTTTGTCATGGAATATCCCCAATCCTGACTGAAAGCACAGTAGGAAACCTACTGGTGTTTTCTTTGGTTCAAACTGTCTTAACTCCAGAAATCAAGATACACAATGGCTGATACAACCTGGTTATGAGGTTTTAAGATTCACCTGGATACTGACATTGGAGGAGCTTGGAAAATCTGTGCATTTTAATTTCAGAAACTGATTACTGTTTGTAAAGTTGGTCCAGAGCTTGTTAAAGAGTGCTTCTCACCCCCACCCCAGTAGTTCCTCCAGGAGAGCTGAGCATATTAAACTAGATCCCCCACAGGTCAAACATTTAAGATTCATTCAGTGACGCTGGTGGGAATGCAAACTGGTGCAGCCACTCTGAAGAACAGTATGGAGGTTCCTCAAAATGTTAAAAATAGAACTACCCTATAATCCAACAATTGCACTACTAGGTATTTACCCAAAGGTTACCAAAATACAGAAGGGGTACATGAATCCTGATGTTTATAGCAGCATTATCACCAATAACCAAACTAGAGAGAGAGCCCAAATGCTCATTGAATGATGAATGGATAAAGAAGATGTGAGATGTAGGGAATCTACCCCCAGCCTGAGCACCACACCCCTATATGTATATGTATATATGTATATGTATATGTATATGTATATATACACAATGGAATATTACTCATATTACTCATCTATCAGAAAAGATGAAATCTTACCATTTACATCATTGTGAATGGAACTGGAGGGTATTATACTGAATGCAATAAGTCAATCAGAGAAAGACAATTATCATATATTTTCACTCATATGAGGAATTTTAAGAAATAAATCAGAGGATCATAGGGGAAGGGAGGGAAAAATGGAATGGGAAGAAATCAGAGAGGGAGACAAACTATGAGAGACTGTTAACTATGGGAAAGAAACAGGGTTGCTGGAGGGGAGGTGGGTGGCAGATGGGTAACTGGGTGACGGACATTAAGGAGGGCACATGATGTAATGAGCATTGGGTGTTATATTGTAACTGATGAATCACTGAACTCTACATCTGTCTGAAACTAATGATATACTATATGTTGGCTAATTGAATTTAAATAAAAAAAGATGTTGTACACACACACACACACACAATGGAATATTACTCAGCCATCAGAAAGAATGAAATCTTGCCATTTGCAATGAAATGGATGGAGCTAAAGTTTATTATGTTAAGTGAAATAACTCAGAGACAGATACCATATGATCTCAATCATATGTGGTATTTAAGAAAGAAAACAGATAAACATATGGGAAGGGGAAAAAGAAAAAAAAAAAGGAGAGAAGGAAACAAACCATGAGAGACTCTTAATGATAGAGAACAAACTGAGAGCTAATGGAGGGAGTGGGGGATGGGCTAGATGGGTAATGGGTACTAAGAGGAGCACTTGTTGTGAGGAACACTGGCTGTTGTATGTGAGTGATGAATCTGAATTCTACTCCAGAAACCAATATTGCACTGTATGTTCATTAAATAAAATTTAAATTAAAAAAAAGTTTCATTCAGTAACCAAGGCCAGGGAGAAAGGTGGATCACCTGCAAGGATCCGGGATCGACTGTTGTGCTTCAGAGCTCTTTCATCAAGACAATGATGAATAACCTATGTAAGAGCAACATTTTAATTAACACATTCAGCTTCCACCATGCTTTGTGGGTTTTACAGCATTCTCTCATCTTGTTTCAACAGCACAAGCAAAGACTGATTGAGGGGGTCTCCAGATCCTAGTGAGTCATGGCCAGCCTGGCTGAAGAGTGGAATGGACAAAAAGGACCAATGCCACCATCAGTCTAAAGAAAATTTAGAAATTGGGCACCAGGGCAGGCAAGAGGTGCCAAATTTTAGGGTAGATGAGAAAACTTTTTGGGCTAAGGCAGAAATCTGTGGAGGCCAACAGTGGCAGAATGGCTGGAAAGTGGGGAAGGCCTCCCAGCCAAGACACAAAACTTGTATTTTATTGTATGGATATTTATTGTATGGATAGTGAGGAGACATTCAACTTTTTAAAGCCAGAATGTATAAATTTGGATCTATGAAAATTTATTTGAAACAATTTGTAGAGCCAACCAGGACTGCGAAAAAAAACTGAAGGTGAGAAGACCAGCTGGTAGTTGATAAAGTAGTATGACTGACATTCATTGAGAAGTTGCTTAACCGGAGCCACGCAAAAGGTTCTACATTCATAATCACATTTAGTGCACCCAGGGCTCCTGGGGACTAGGTCACCTCTATCCGCATCCTTGATCTATCCCTATTCTATAGATCAAGGAAGGCAGAGGTAGAGATTCTGAGTAATGACTCCATCATCGCAAAAGGAAGTCTGGGCTAAACTCAGATTAGCTGATCGAAGAGGGGGCACTTCAAAGCCAGTACTCAGCATTCAGATAATAATACTGATGGCAAAAAGAAAATTAATATCAAGGGAACGAACTATGTATCAAATGTCCATGGCAAATAGGCACTGCTCTAGGTGCTTCACATATATTCGGTTCTGGGAATATGGGTGGCCCTTCTTTTCTTCAAGAAAGCAGACTGTGATCTGTAGTGGTAAAGGCCTGGACTTGGGACAGGAGTGGGCTGAGAAAGTGGGTTCAGTGCTGTGAATGTGGGGCTCCTTGGGAAGGAAGAAAGAAGTGAAATATGACATACGACATCAGGCCTGTGTGGCTGAGGGATCCAGAGAAGGCCATGGGACAGCCAGTGGAGAGGGAGGAGGGGGCACTGCTTTGCTTTTAGTAAGCTGGAGACCACTTCCTGGTCTTGGGGGCAGGGGCTGTGGGGGAGGAGGGTATCCATTAAAAGAAAAGGGTGAAAAAAAATAGAAAAGGGTGATTTTCCTTAAATTGTATCTAAGTAGCATTAGCTATGTTTGGAGGGTGTACTAAATTATATGGTGAGTTTGAAATCATTAAGAACCAATAATCCAGAACACCTGGGTGGCTCACTTGGTTAAAGGGTCTGCTCATCAACTCAGGTCATGATCCCAGGGTCCTGGGATCGAGTCCCACATCGGGCTCCCTGCTCAGCAGGGATCCTCCTTCTCCCTCTCCCTCTGCTGCTCCCCCTACTTGTGCTCTGTCTCTCTGACAAATAAATAAAACCTTTAAAAATTAAAAAAACCCGATAATCCAATTTTTAAAAAGATAGGTTTTAGTTAGAATTATCCTTAATTTTCTGAAGTCATATAAAAGGGAGGAATTTTCATTCACATAAAAATCATTTGGAATAGTGGGGAATTTTATGTCTCAAACTATTGCTTTCTATTTTTCTGCTCAACTGTATATTTGAAAAGGCAACCATTTCACTACCATTGTTGAGTTACTATTGTGAAAGCTTTAGTATGCATGTAGAAATACACATTCAAGCAGTATAGAAGGTACACAATAAAAACCTAAAACACCCTCCTCCTGTGCCTCAGAGAGACCATATGATCATGTCTATTTTTGGTTCTGGTGGCTATTCACACTGCAACCAAATTGTTTATTTATGCAGAAAGGGTACATATTTTGAGGCTTATTAAAAGCTTGAATTGTGTACAAAGTGACGTGGGCATATTGTGTTACTTTTACTAAGAGGACTTGACACAACATACATTTTAGAAACAGACATCACTGAAATTTTCAGCAGAAAGCTCTAAAATATTGATATTTAATGTAAAAGTATGTTTTTAGTGCCTGGCACAGCCAAGAACAGCTTCATTGCAACCATTACTAAACACACATTACAATATTCATATAAATTCTATTTGAATAACTTTCATGCCTTGCAAAGTCTGAAGAACCTTTTAAATTGATGTGTCAGAATGTTTAATGAAATCAATTTGCTTTTAAGACCAGCTTTATCAGAATCCATGAAGGTTATATTATGGCATACCTGTGTGTCCTATAAATGGTAGGGGGAACAAAAAAAAAGAAAAAAAAAACAATCCAGAATGGAAAAATTCCTGTTGGACATAACATTACCAGTTTGTAATCCTGGGATCTTTACGAAAGCAATGTTAGCATTGCCTTCTCTTACTTTTCAACCACATAGTTGGAATCAATCACAACATGATCTTCCAGCTTTACAGTCTTTAAAAGTAAGGATCCAGAGAGGGAGCGGCAAGATGGCGGAGGAGTAGGAGACCTGGATTTCGTCTGGTCCCAGGAATTCAGATGGATAGGGATCAAACCATTCTGAACACCTACGAACTCAACAGGAGATCGAAGAAAAGAATAGCAACAACTCTCTGAACAGAAAAGCGACCACTTTCTGGAAGGTAGGATGTGCGGAGAAGTGAATCCGAGGTGATATTTGGGAGGATAGATGGCGGGGGAGGGGCCTCCGTCAGCCGCTTCTGGCAAGTGATAGAACCATGGAGCACAAAATCGGAACTTTTAGAAGTTGGCTCTGCTGAGGGACGTCGCTCCAGTGGCTAAGCGGGAGGGGGGGGGGTTGGTTTGGAACCCTCGTGGGACAGTGTGGTCTCAGGACCCTTGGGGTCACAGAAAGACCAGAGGTGCCTGAGTGTGGCAGAGCTCCCAGATATTGGAGCAGGGAAGCCAGCTGCAGAGAGGGAGCTGAGTAGCAGGCTCTCAGCTCGGGGTTGCCATAAACCATGATCCACAGCACAGTTGGGCCACTGCTCCTCCAGCAGGGACCCAACAAGTGGCAGATCCGGGGAGACTCCCCTTCCTCCCCCGGGAGGAGCGGTGCGGGAGCGCACCGCAGGGATCTGCTGGGTTTGGAGACTCCACCCGGGGTCGGGTGCCAGAGATAGAAACGCTCGGTCACAGGCTGGGTGAGCACGGAGTGCGGCCGGAGACAGGGGAGATGGGAGTGACTAACGGCTTTTCTATGGGGGCTCATTGAGGAGTGGGGCCCAAGTTCTCGGCTCCTCCAAGGCAGAGATTGGGAGGCTGCCATTTTCATTCTTCGCCTCCAAAGCTGTATGGAAAGCTTGCAGGGAACAAAAGCTCCTGAGAGCAAACCCGAACAGATTACTTAGCCCAGACAGGCAACGGCGGGGCAATTCTGCCTCTGGCAAAGACATTTGGGAACCATGGCAACGGGCCCCTCCCCCAGGAGATCAGCAAGAACAGCCAGCCAAGACCAAGTTTACCGATCAATGAGAACGGCCGACTCCAGCGCTAGGGGAGTACTGCACATAGAATTCATGGCTTTTTCCCCATGATTCTTTAGTCTTTCAAAGTTAATTTTTTTTAACTTTTTTTTTGAATTTTTCTTTTTCCCTTTTTCAACCAACATCTTATCAATCCCTTTTTTTAAAAAAAATCTTTTTTATTTTTCATTTTTAGAGTCATATTCTATCCCTTCATTGTAGTTACCCTTATTTTTGGTATATATGTATATAAGTTGTTCTCTCTTTAAAATTTTGGGATACAGTTTCTTCTAACAGACCAAAATATACCCTAAATCTCTAGTGTATGGCTTTGTTCTAGTCTCCTGCCTGATCACATTCTCCCCCCCCCCCTTTTTTTAAATCCTCTTCTTTCTTTCTTCAACCAACTTCTTATCAATTCCTTTTATAAAATCTTTTATAATTTTCATCTTTACAGTCATATTCCATCCCTCCATCGTATTAACCCTTATTTTTGTACATGTATAAGTTTTTCTTTTTTAAAATTTTGGGAGGCACTTTCTTCTAACAGACCAAAATACACCCAAAATCTAGCGTGTGGCACTGATCTATGCACTAACCTGATCATATTTCATCATATTGTGTTTTCTTTTTGTTTGTTTTTATCTTTTTCTTTTTCTTTTTTTTTTTTTTTTACTTTTTTCTTTCTTTCCCTTTCTTTTCCCCCAGTTTCAGGTCTTTTCTGATTTGTTTAGTGGATATTTTCTGGGGACGTTGTTACCCTGTTAGCATTTTGTTCTCTCATTCATCTATTCTCCTCTGGACAAAATGACAAGATGGAAAAAAATCACCTCAACAAAAAGAACAAGAGGCAGTACCGACTGCCAGGGAGGGACCTAATCAATACGGACATTAGTAAGATGTCGGAACTAGAGTTCAGAATGACGATTTAAAGATACTAGCTGGGCTTGTAAAAAGCATGGAAGATACTAGAGAAACACTTTGTGGAGAAATAAAAGAAGATCTAACCAAGTCGTAATCAAAAAGGCTATTAATGAGGTGCAATAAAAAATGGAGGCTCTAACTGTTAGGATAAATGAGGCAGAAGAGAGAATCAGTGATATAGAAGACCAAATGATGGAAAATAAAGAAGCTGAGAAAAAGAGAGATAAACAACTACTGGATCACGAGGGCAGAACTCGAGAGATAAGCGATACCATAAGATGAAACAATATTAGAATAATTGGGATGCCAGAAGAAGAAGAAAGAGAGAGAGGGGCAGAAGGTATATTGGAGCAAATTATAGCAGAGAACTTCCCTAATTCGGGGAAGGAAACAGGTATCAAAATCCAGGAGGCACAGAGAACCCCTCTCAAAATCAATAAAAATAGGTCAACACCCCGACATCTAAAAGTAAAACTTACGAGTCTCAGAGACAAAGAGAAAATCCTGAAAGCAGCTCGGGAGAAGAGATATGTAACCTACAATGGTAGAAACATTAGATTGGCCACAGACCTATCCACAGAGACCTGGCAGGCCAGAAAGAACTGGCATGATATATTCAGAGCACTAAATGAGAGAAATATGCAGCCAAGAATACTATATCTAGCTAGGCTGTCATTGAAAATAGAAGGAGAGATAAAAAGCTTCCAGGACAAACAAAAACTAAAGGAATTTGCAAACACAAAACCAGCCCTACAAGAAATATTGAAAGGGGTCTTCTAAGCAAAGAGAGAGCCTAAAAGTAACAGAGACCAGAAGGGAATACAGACAATATACAGTAAAACACTTACAGGCAATACAATTGCACTAAATTCCTATCTTTCAATAGTTACCCTGAATGTAAATGGGCTGAATGCCCCAATCAAAAGACACAGGCTATCAGACTGGATAAAAAAACAAGACCCATCAATACTCTGTCAGCAAGAGACTCATTTTAGACCCAAAGACACCCCCAGATTGAAAGTGAAGGGGTGGAAAACCATTTACCATGCTAATGGACACCAAAAGAAAGCTGGAATGGCAATCCTTATATCAGACAAATTAGATTTTAAACCAAAGACTACAAAAAGAGATGAGGAAGGACACTATATCATACTCAAAGGGTCTATCCAACAAGAAGATCTAACAATTGTAAATACCTATGCCCCTAACATGGGAGCAGCCACTTATATAAGCCAATTAATAACAAAGGCAAAGAAACACATTAACAACAATACAATAATAGTGGGGAACTTTAACACCCCCCTCACTGAAATGGACAGATCATCTAAGCAAAAGATCAACAACGAAATAAAGACTTTAAATGACACACTGGACCAAATGGACTTCACAGATATATTCAGAACATTCCATCCCAAAGCAACGGAATACACATTCTTCTCTAGTGCCCATGGAACATTCTCCAGAATAGATCACATCCTAGGTCACAAATCAGGTCTCAACCAGTACCAAAAGATTGGGATCATTCCCTGCATATTTTCAGACCACAATGCTTTGAAACTAGAACTCAATCACAAGAGGAAAGTTGGAAAGAACTTAAACACATGGAGGCTAAAGAGCATCCTACTAAAGAATGAATGGGTCAACCAGGAGATTAAAGAAGAATTTAAAAAATCATGGAAACAAATGAAAATGAAAACACAACTATTCAAAATCTTTGGGATGCAGCAAAGGCAGTCCTAAGAGGAAAGTATATAGCAATACAAGCCTTTCTCAAGAAACAAGAAAGGTCTCAAATACACAACCTAACCCTACACCTAAAGGAGCTGGAGAAACAGCAGCAAATAAAGCCTAAACCCAGCAGGAGAAGTGAAATAATAAAGAGCAGAAATCAATGAAATAGAAACCAAAAGAACAGTAGAACAGATCAGCGAAACTCGGAGGTGGTTCTTTGAAAGAATTAACAAGACTGATAAACCCCTGGCCAGACTTATCAAAAAGAGAAGAGAAATGACCCAAATCAACAAAATCATGAATGAAAGAGGAGAGGTCACAATGAACACCAAAGAAATACAAACAAGTATAAGAACATATTATGAGCAACTCTATGCCAGCAAATTAGATAATCTGGAAGAAATGGATGCATTCCTAGAGATGTATCAACTACCAAATCTGAACCAGGAAGAAATAGAAAACCTGAACAGACCTATAACCACTAAGGAAATTGAAGGAGTCATCAAAAATCTCCCAACAAACAAAAGCCCAGGGCCAGATGGCTTCCCAGGGGAATTTTACCAAACATTTCAAGAAGAATTAATACCTATTCTTCTGAAACTGTTCCAAAAAATAGATAATGGAAGGAAAACTCCCAAACTCGTTTTATGAGGCCACCATTACCTTTATCCCCAAACCAGACAAAGACCCCATCAAAAAGGAGAATTACAGACCAATATCTTTGATGAACATGGATGCAAAAATTCCCACCAAAATACTAGCCAATAGGATCCAACAGTCCATTAACAGGATTATTCACCATGACCAAGTGGGATTTATCCCTGGGCTGCAATTTTGGTTCAACATCCACAAGTCAATCAATGTGATACAATACATTAATAACAGAAAGAACAAGAATCATATGATCCTCTCAATAGATGCAGAAAAAGCATTTGACGAAGTACAGCATCCATTCTTGATCAAAACTCTTCAGAGTATAGGCATAGAGGGTACATACCTCAATATCATAAAAGCCATCTATGAAAAACCCACAGCAAATATCATTGTCAATGGGGAAAAACAGAGCTTTCCCCCTAAGGTCAGGAACATGGCAGGGATGCCCACTATCACCACTGCTATTCAATATAGTATTAGAAGTCCTAGCCACAGCAATCAGACAACAAAAAGAAATAAAAGGTATCCAAATCGGCAAAGCAGAAGTCAAACTCTCACTCCTTGCAGATGATATGATACTTTATGTGGAAAACCCAAAAGACTCCACCCCAAAACTGCTGGAACTCATACAGGAATTCAGTAAAGTGGCAGGATATAAAATCAATGCACAGAAGTCAGTGGCATTCCTATACACCAACAACAAGACAGAAGAAAGAGAAATTAAGGAGTTGATCCCATTTACAACCGCACCCAAAACCATAAGATACCTAGGAATAAATCTAAGCAAAGAGGCAAAGGATCTGTACTCAGAAAAGTATAAAATACTTATGAAAGAAATTGAGGAAGACACAAAGAAATGGAAAAACGTTCCATGCTCATGAATTGGAAGAACAAATATTGTGAAGATATCAATGCTACCTAGAGCAATCTACACATTTAATGCAATCCCTATCAAAATACCATCCACTTTTTTCAAAGAAATGGAACAAATAATCCTAAAACTTGTATGGAAAAGAAAAGACCCCTAATAACCAGAGGAATGTTGAAAAAGAAAAGCAAAGTTGGTCGCATCACAATTCTGGACTTCCAGCTCTATTACAAAGCTGTGATCATTAAGACAGTATGGTACTGGCACCAAAACAGACACATAGATCAATGGAACAGAATAGAGAGCCCAGAAATGGACCCTCAACTCAATGGTCAACTCATCTTTGACAAAGCAGGAAAGAATGTCCAATGGAAAAAAGACAGTCTCTTCAACAAATGGTGTTGGGGAAATTGGATAGCCACATACAGAAGAATGAAACTGGACCATTTCCTTACACCACACACAAAAATAGACTCCAAATGGTTGAAAGACCTAAACGTGAGACAGGAGTCCATCCAAATCCTAAAGCAGAACACAGGCAGCAACCTCTTCGACCTCAGCCGCAGCAACTTCTTCCTAGAAACATCGCCAAAGGCAAGGGAAGCAAGGGCAAAAATGAACTATTGGGACTTCATCAGGATAAAAAGTTTTTGCACAGCAAAAGAAACAGTCAACAAAACGAAAAGACAACTGACAGAATGGGAAAAGATATTTGCAAATGACATATCAGATAAAGGGCTAGTATCCAAAATCTATAAAGAACTTATCATACTCAACACCCAAAGAACAAATGATCCAATCAAGAAATGGGCAGAAGACATGAACAGACATTTTTCCAAAGAAGACATCCAAATGGCCAACAGACACATGAAAAAGTGCTCAACATCACTCGGCATCAGGGAAATCCAAATCAAAACCTCAATGAGATACCACCTCACACCAGTCAGAATGGCTAAAATTAACAAGTCAGGAAATGACAGATGCTGGCGGGGATGCGGAGAAAGGGGAACCCTCCTACACTGTTGGTGGGAATGCAAGCTGATGAAGCCACTCTGGAAAACAGTATGGAAGTTCCACAAAAAGTTGAAAATAGAGCTATCATTCAATCCAGCAATTGCACTACTGGGTATTTACCCCAAAGATACAAATGTAGGGATCCGAAGGGGTATGGGCACTTCGATGTTTATAGCAGCGATGTCCACAATAGTCAAACTGTGGAAAGAGCCAAGATGTCCATCGACAGATGAATGGATAAAGAAGATGTGGTCTATATATACAATGGAATATTATACAGCCATCAAAAGGAATGAAATCTTGCCATTTGCAACGACGTGAATGGAACTGGACGGTATTATGCTGGCTGAAATAAGTCAATCAGAGAAAGACATGTATCATATGACCTCACTGATATGAGGAATTCTTAATCTCAGGAAACAAACTTAGGGTTGCTGGAGTGGGGGGGGGGGGGGGGGGAGGGGGTGGCTGGGTGATAGACATTGGGGAGGGTATGTGCTATGGTGAGTGCTGTGAATTGTGCAAGACTGTTGAATCACAGATCTGTACCTCTGAAACAAATAATACATTATATGTTAAAAAAAAAAAAAAGAGAATCAGAAGATAGCAGGAGGGGAAGAATGAAGGGGGGGAAATCGGAGGTGGAGATGAACCATGAGAGACTATGGACTCTGAGAAACAAACTGAGGGCTCTAGAGGGGAGGGAGATTGGAGGATGGGTTAGCCTGGTGATGGGAATTAAAGAGGGTACGTACTGCAAGGAGCACTGGGTGTTATACGCAAACAATGAATCATGGAACACTACATCAAAAACTAATGATGTAATGTATGGTGATTAACATAATAAAAAAAGCAAAAAGATAAAAATAAAAAAATTAAAAGGATCCAGATAAGAATGGATTGCCTTGTTTATTTTGCACCCTTTGCATTTAAATGTTCTGAGCTCCTGCTGCAAGGTGAATTTTTTATCTGGTTTTCCCATTTGATTAATTACCCTAGCTGCGGTCATCATTTCTGTGCCTCCTGCACAGGTGGCCTGTCCAGTACCTTGCCCAAGACCTTTTAGAGCCTTTCATACCAATGGGAGGGGCTGGGGGTGGGGAGGGGGCAGTGCTTGACGACAGCGTTCCTAATTGCTGTGTCCTAATTGCATGGGATCAGGGTGGTAAACTTTAAAAGGGTATTTGCATGAAGAGTGGTATTTTGATTTGCCTTGTTATTTTCTTCTGTTGCTGATATCATGTCTAATTTTATGAAATGGCATTCTGTCCACAGAAAAGAGTGAAGTGGGAGTCGGGAAGGGTTTACAGGGGAGCAAACACAGCAGCCCATCTCTTAGCCCCTCACTGGCCATGTGCCTGTTAAGACCCAAATTCTGCCTTGGAGTAATATTGTCCCTCTATTGTCTCACCATGACGGGGTCTGTGGTGATTTCAGACACTCTTCCCTGACACAGAAGGCAATCCTTCTGCCTTCCAGTGTTGCACCTTCCAGGAAAGAAAGCAAGTCCTGACTGGTCTTCTTGTCCAGATTCACCCTGAGTTGGCCAAGCAGGCAGCTGATGGGAGAGGGGACGGGGAGAGGGGGGTGGGTGGGCAAAGCAAAGGGACTGTCACTCTGCAGAAATTCAGGAGCTCTTAATCTACAGTAGGATTACATTTCAATCTAAGAAATGTAATAACTTTATACCTTTATAATACCTTTATAACCTAATGTATTCTTCTGAAAAGGGTTCTACAGGATTCTGCAGCCTGCCAAAGGGGTCAATGATAACCAAAAGGTTAAGAACCTGTGGGAGGTGGCTCCATTCCTCCGTCTACCTAAGTGGTAATGGGCATTTCTCAGTATCCCCCATGCTGTTCCACCGCATCCCATAGAGAGAGAGAGAGAGTCAGGAATCAAGAGTCCTCATATTTCTTTAAAAACCTCTTTATATTTTATGGAATTTTGTTCAAACTGAAGCATTTATGACTGAGGGCAGAAAGAGTGTGTAAAGGGATAAATATACATCCCGACTCTCACCCCGTTTACCAACCCTTGCCACTGTGGCTCTTCATTTCCAAGTGAACTGAAGGTCTCATAAGAGCAACTGAGGAGCTATTGAATGCTGGTTAACGGCAATGTTGTTAAGCAGCATTTTATAGGGAGGTAAGAAGGGGTAACACATATTTTTCCTTTTAGGGCTCCAAACCAACATTGGGTATGGTCAGGATCTTCCAGGTCTAATACGAGAGCTACTGGCCACACGTGGTTATTTAAATTTAAGTGAGTAAAAATTAAATAAAATGTAAAAATCAGTTCTGCAGTTGTTAGCCACACTTCCAGGCCTTGATAGCCACATGTGGCTAGTGGCCGTTATATTGGAGAGCACAGACACAGGACAGTTCTATCGCTGCAGAAATATCCACTGCATGGTGCACCTAGAGTTTTTTACCTTGTTCACCCTTCACTCCAGAGCCTAGCTCATGCCTGTCCCTCCAGCCTGTCCCCTACCCACTCCATCCTCATTCATTGAGTGTCTGACCCACACCTCCCTCACCTCACCAAAGTCCTTTGCCTTGAGAAGTGTGTGATAGGATTCCCACTCTTTCCACTCTTTTCAAATGATTCAACAACACATCCACTACCTCCTTGTGATGCCTTTTGAATTAGAAAGGGCAGGCGTATCCTTTTTATGTCTTTGTAACCAGTGGGGCATAGTCCCATTATCTCAGTGTTAAAGGTGACTAAGTTCAGGGTCAGCCGTTTCTCTAGCAGGTGTCACTGTGGGAGGTGTGTAGGCATGGGAGAAGGGGGACTTGGCTGTGTGACTGGGCATACTGTTTCCTCTTGGGGCTTCAGTTTCTCCATCTGGAAAATTTGGGGAGGGAACTGTTACAAAATAATGTGAAGATTTTCTCCTCTAATGGTCAACATATATTTTGGATTACTCTTTACTCATATGGCTCTTGATCATTTCTCAAATTATTCAAAGACAATTTTTAAAAGTTTCTCTGGCCTTGTTTTCTGGGCAGTAACCATTCCAGAAACAGGCTTCCTACTGATTATTTATGAAATTTTATTTTATTTAAATGCAATTAATTAACATATAGTGTATTATTAGTTTCAGATGTAGAGTTCAGTGATTCATCAGTTGCATATAACACCTAGTGCTCATCCCAACAAGTGCCCTCCTTAATGCCCATCACCCAATTACCCCATCCCCTCACCCTACATCCCTTCCAGCAACCCTCAGTTTGTTTCCTATAGTTAAGAGTCTCTTATGGTTTGTTTCCGATTTCATCTTATTTTATTTTTCCCTCCCTTCCCCTAGATCCTGTTTTGTTTCTTAAATTCCATATATGAGTGAAATCATATTTGCCCTTCTCTGACTGACTTATTTTGCTTAGCATAATACCCTCTATTTCCATCCACTTGTTGCAAGTGGTAAGATTTCATTTTTCTGATGGCTGAGTAGTATTCCATTGTATATATATACCACATCTTCTTTCTCCATTCATCTGTTGATGCAAATCTCAGCTTTTTCCACAGTCTGACTACTGTGGACATTGCTGCTATAAACATTGGAGAGCAGATGCCCCTTCGGATCACTATGTTTGTATCCTTTGGGTAAATACCTAGTAGTGTATTTGCTGGGTCCTATGGCAGCTCTATTTTTAACTTTTTGAGAACATACCAATAATTTAATAGGGTCATCTTTACTAAGACATTTGGATTGTCATCTAAGCCCTCACTACCCCAAGGATGGTCCTTGGGGGCTTTTTAGAAATGCAGAGTTTCAGTCTTGCCAAATCAGAATCTGCATTTTATCAAAAGCCCAAGTGATTCATTTGAAACCCAGAGCTTGAGCATCCCTGATCTGGGCCCTGGGGAGACAGAAATGAATGCAACTCACCTATGTAGAAATCTGCTCAGGGGGAACAAGCTGACACAGGGAAACTGTCATTTCTCCAAATCCTCCTAGCAGCTCCCCTGGGGGTTTCCAGCTGGGGTTTGATCTTCCCTGGGGAGGATATATTCTCTCAGATCTGCCTCAGAAACATGAGTGAGTCCATGGAGCACACTTCTGGCTCTGGAGTCCACCTAGTGAGGGATCTGCTCACTGCCCTACAGCCTCTTCCTTCTGTGTCATTAATATTCTGGCTGAAGCTCTCTGGCTCGTGGTGCACACACTGTGGTCCTGCGAGACTGGGAAAATTGGGAATTATGGTAGTGGGCCTACAGGATACACATGGAGTTAGGTGGACACTGGGCCACGTGGCTGTGAGTCACCGAATGGCTCAAGGGAAGACCTGCTAGACGTTCCAGGGGACGGAGGCCCAGAGAAACACCCACTCTCGCCCGAGAAGTAGAAAATGTCCAGGCAATGAGACTCTGCAGTCTGCTTTGGCTGCCGTAACAAAGTGCTACAGATGGCGGGGCTGACATGACAGAAATGCATTTCCTCACAATTCCAGGGGCTAAAACTGTGAGAGCAAGGTGTGGGTAGGGCTGCTTTCTTCTGAGACCTCTCTCCTTGGCTCACCGATGGCCGCCTTCTCTCCGTCTTCACACCGGCTTCCCTCTGTGTGTGTCTGTCCTAATTTCCTCTACCTGTCAGATTGGATTAGGGCCCCCGTCTCCAAACACAGTCACACCCTAAGGTACTGGGGCTTGGGATGACAACACATGAATCTGGGGAGACGTGATTCAGTCTGTAGTACCCCATCTCTGCAGCCTCTTCTGAGTAATGAGTGTGGTTCTTTCCACATGTAAATGTCATATCCTGTGCCTGTCCTGTGTGTCCCTGTGTCCTGTGTTCCCAAGCCAAAAGTCACCACGTCAGCTGGACTTTAGGGAAGCCGACTGCCCATCAGGCGTTCTGGACTTGGAACCTGACCAATGGGAATTCTGCACACTGAGGGGCGCTTCCCTGACCCAGTCAGATTCTCCCTGTGGGGAGACAGGGACGTGAGCTGCGCTCAGAGAAGCTGGCAGCTCCTTTCTGATGGGAGAAGACCAAGTCACTGTCCTTGAAGACGAATTCTGAGGGAACAAGAGCCATAGTTGTTAGTGTGCATGAGGGCAGCTGAATGTCCCAGGTTTGACCATGAGAAGACAAAGGGACTGCCCAGGTGCTGCTTAGTCCCTGTGTCCCTCCTTATATAGTTACTCGGTGCTGCTTAGTCCCTGTGTCCCTCCTTATATAGTTACTCAGTTCACTGATTCCTTACCACCCCAAACTAATTAGGACGAAAAGATGCACAAATGGTGGACATTCCCAAAGAACACATGGGGTGAGAGGTCGCTGGGATGTGCCATTAGGTCATCGGTGATCTCTGAGAGACCAACACCAGGGCTAGGATGAAGCCAGAAGTGAGGTCTCAAGGATCTGTATCTCAGTTTGGACTCCCCCAGAAGCAGAGCCTGAGACAAGGATTCATGTGCAAAGAGTTAATAAGGGAAAGGATCCGAGGAAGGACCAACAAGGAATTGGGGAGGTGAGACAGGGAAGGGAAAGAAGCCATTACGGGTTGTGCGAATGAGCAGATTGCCACTGAAGGCAGCTGGGCTCTGTCCCACTGCAGACCTCTGGGTGATGGCACAGGACATGAGACCCCATTGTTTCACCTGGGGCAAGGAAGCTGTGCTATTTATCCATCAACCACCACCTGAAATTGGTTGAGGACCATGAACTTCCCAGCATTTGCCAACTATCCCAGGGGTCTAGCACCCCCTGGTCCTTCTTCAGGCAGTGACCCACAAATGTTGGCAGTAGGCAGCTGTTGGCACATGTGAGCACAGGGAATGCCCAGGAGCTCTGGGCACCATGCTGCTCTCTGGGACGGACACTTCCTCCTATCCAGAGCCATGGCAGCAGGATTTAGGGCCAGGTCTTTTCACACTTGGAGGATCTGGCTATATGCATTGGTAGAGAGGGACTGGCCATTTCTAAATGGTGCCTTTTGTGCTCAGACCATCAGGTGTCTGATCCCCTGTCACTGACACAATAATCAGATTCCTCTGGCTTGACTTCACAAATCTATCTCCCGCCTTTATATCAGTCTGTGCTGAGGCAACTCTTACGTTGTAGCTAGCAGAGTGAAAGAGACTTGGAGAGGTCTGCAAGTAAATACTTAAGTAAAACTCCTTTTAATAGTTCCTGTAAATCTCTCAGATTAGAGAGCCCAGCACTATACTCAAAAGAACATGTTAACTTATTTTCCATTTCCCCCATATCAGGTAAAAGACAGGTAATCATTTAAAGATATAAGATCAATTAGCAATTGAAAATCAATTTTTCTTATACCCTTTATCATTCTGGTGGGACAGAGGAGTTGTTTATGTCACCAAAACCAAAGAGATGGCAGGCTATGGGTCCAGGTGTAAGAACAGACTCAGAGGGTAGCCCTCAGGTGGACCGCTCGTCCTGTTCCCCCTCAATTCTTGAGGGAATACTCACTGGCCCAGGACAGCCACACAGTACCCGGTGGAGGGAGTGGGTGTGCCAGCTTTCTGAAAGAAGTCAAAGGGCTGGAGCTGCCCTGACCAGCCAGGCTGCTACCTGAGCTCCTGCTGCTAACAGGAACTGGCAGAACCTTGCTCTAGTGGAGAAGCCTGCCACTCAGCTGCCTGCTCTAGAACAGGAGGGAGTCTTTGTCCACCCCTGCCACACCCCCTCTTCTGCAATAGGGTAAACACCCTGGTAAATCCCACCTCCACTCCCAGGACTTTTTCTTTGTAAGAACACTGCCTTGTTCATATGCAGGGTACTTCTCTGAGACGCAGTTTCCTCATCTCTCTAAAGATGGATTGGGTATGACAATCAGGTAAGAAGATGTAGGAGAAGCACCTAGCAGGGGCCTGGCCACAGTGGACACTCAATAAATGGTTGTGGTAGGGGTGCCTGTGTGGCTCAGTCGGTTAAGCATCTGCCTTTGGCTCAGGTCATGATCCCAGGGTCCTGGGATCAAGCCCCGCATCGGGCTCCTTGCTCAGCAGGGAGCCTGCTTCTCCCTCTCCCTCTGCCTGCCGCTCCCCCTGCTTGTGCTCTCTCTGTGTCAAATACATAAATAAAAAATAAAATCTTTAAAAAAAATAAAAAAACAAATGGTTGTGGTAGTCATCATCTTCAGGTATGGGGGCTGGGAGCAGAGAACTGTGGCTTTCTTTGTGTCATTTTATGAATGAAGGCCAAAGGGTGAAACAAGCAGCAAGGAAAGGGATGGGATATTTCATCTAAGGCTTTCAGTTGATGTCTGTAAAGCATTCTGACTGGAGGGAACATTTTGGGGTGATGGAAACGTCTGTCTTGATCGTGGCAGTCACTTGGTGTCAGCCTGAAGGGCTGGAAGAGCTGGAAGGAAGACTGAAATTGGGCTGGGCTGGCTACCTTTAGCCTCTTCTGTCAGGTTCCAGGCACCAAGTTCAAAGGTAGTTTTAATTCTCCTGGAATTAAGATTGAGCAACCTGTCCTTCCTTCTACAAAATAAGAAGACAACATCCACACACATGCACACACACACACACACACACACACACACACACACACACACACCGGCCTTGGTGTAAAGAATACTTCACCGAGACTTCTCTTCAATCCTGCACGTGTCCAAGCTACACTCCATCACCCGGGACAGTGACCGGTGTAATAGCCTTTTCTTATCCAATCTCGCCACCCAGCGGACACCTTGGGCACTGCAAACTCCCTATTCCAACATCGACCCGTCAGTGTTGAAGGTGGGGGAGCTTAAGAAAGTAAAAGGATCAAAGTTTGGAGTCACGAATGCCTCTGATGGGAGGTAGTTCCACCTCGGGCACCCATGGGAAAATCAATGAAACAAGCTGGAATTGCGGGTCCTATTTTTAGGGGGTGCACAACGAGTAATTTAACTCTTTCAGCCCCTGGTCCTCTGCCCCAGACTCATCCTCTCAGAAAGGCACCAGGGCGGGGTGGAGTCAGGAGACATCTACAGTCTGGCGTCCTTTCCATTCTCAGATGCCCCTGTGCCCCAGTCGAGACCTCAGCACAAGGTGCTCTTAGCTGGGGTCGGGGCATTCTTGCCTCCCTCGCCCAGACCCCAAAGCCCCGCGTCGGCGTGGCGTCTCCTCCTGGTGGCCAGATGGCGCCACTGCACCGCTCGCCCCTGGCCGGGGGAAAGGCGCAAGGTGGTGGGCACCTTTCTTCTCTGTCAGCGGCAACCGCTGGGATTGGAATTGGGTATGGGCAGGAGTAGCAGGAGTCCCGACTCAACGGTGAGTGAGAGGTGAGGGTCTCTCCTTCCTAGTACACTTCCGACCCCAACCAAAATCAGAATCCTCTTCGACAGCATTTTCTCGCTCCCCGAACCGCACCCTTACAGAACTGCCTACTTCGTGTCCACCCGCAGGGACCGATACGTGTGGGGACCGCTCAGGATCGCAGAGACCGCGCCGGGTGTCTATCGTGGAGCACTCCCAGTGACCAGCGCGCACCTGGGCCACTGGACCAGTTTGCTGCTGTTTGTGCCCCAACATGATGGAAGTGGGGCGGGGACGGCAGGTGGCACTTATGTGGAAGAAAAAGGATGGGGGAAAACTACGACGGAGGAACAAGAGTGTTCTCAAGTTCAGGCTGCCTCTGTCGATGAGCACTTTCCAAAACGCCTGTGCACCGGCCATCCGTGATGGAGCCGTCTGACTTGCACGCTCTAATCCGGGTTCGGAGACGCCGACTCCTTCTCGACCTCCTCTCCGGGCTGGGGTGGCGCTTCCATGGAAATACAGCCGGGGACCAGGAAACCGGCCTGCCTCCCGGAACTTCCCGGGACTATGCTGGGCGCGCATCGCTGTGGCGGGAGCGCAGAGCTCGGGCGCCTCCTGGTGGCGGCGGCGGCCTGCGGCCACGCCAGTTTCTCGCGTCGGAGGCGGTGCGTCTGCAGGACGCGAGTTCCGCGCGCGGGCAGGTGGCCCGCGGGCCTGCATTTCCCCACTTGCTCGGGTGGCGGCGCCGAGGCCTATATCGTCTCTTTATTAATAACGATGCCCCGGGAGGAAAAAAATATTAGAGCCTTTAAAAACCAGACTGCGTGGAAGAGGGGAGGGTGTGTGTGTGTGTGTGTGTGTGTGTGTGTGTGTGTGTGTTGGGGCGTTGGTGAAAGCAATAAAACTCAGATCGCTTCCTTGGAGAGATAGCGGCGGCTATAATGCGCTGGGGGATCAGGGGTTTATTTGCAGATCCTGGATAAAAGATGATGTATCGACACAGTTTAGAGTGTCATTGCGCCTGGCCTCTCAGGAAGCCACAAGTACATATTTCCTGAAATACCGGCCAACACAATATCTAATCCACACACCACTTAAGCATAGGAGGGGAAGCTCAGCATCTCAGAAGTTCGCTCCTGGTTTCTTAGTTATGGGTGGGGAGACCCCACCAGGATAGGATCTGGTGCGCCTGGAAGAGCCCTCCCCAGCAGTTGTCTTCAGTCCAAGTAATCACTTAGTGATGGGACTTAATAAATACGTCTGAGAACTGTCCTTATGCTCGGTAAATATTGGATTAGCTTTTCAATGACCAGGCTCTTGAAAAGGCTCGAGAAATCCACACCAGGTCTCAACTAAGCCTAACAGTCAATAGGTAAGGAAAATAAGTTCTTGCCTGGCTGGGGTGGGGAGCGTTGACAAGAGGATTCCTCCTCTTATCAAGTTATCAGATTCTACTAAATATGACAGGAGTACTAAATGGGAAAGGGAGGCCCCCAAATTTTGGATTAGTTGGAATTTCCACCATCTTAGTTTTGTTCATTAAAGGCTGAGCGACTTTGCTCCAGGGCGATGTGTGTTCGTTCTGTGTTTATTTCCACAGCACGAACTCTTTGCTTTAGCACATATTTGGTTTGTTTGTTTGTTTGTTTAGGGGGTGCTTATGGGAGTTTTTGGCCAGGCTGTTGGGGGAGGTGCCTGACCCGAATGATCTCCAACTGCCCCTCGATAAGGCAGACTGCTTAGGTGAGGCAAAATCGGACAAATTCCTAGGAAGCTCTGCTCTGTGTCCCTGTTCCTGAATTTTGCTAACCAAAATGATGCAGGAGACGCTGAGAATTAAAGCGCAAGTTCCTCTCTCTTCCAACACGAGGAGGGGTGGCGGTGAAAGCAGTCTCTGAACCGGTTTCCCATGGCACTGAGATGCCAGTGGGATCCCCGCGCAAAATTCGAATGACAAGGGGTCGGTAACAGAGGCTGGGCACAAGTGGCTTCAGAACAGGCAGCTGAAACTGAGCTGGGCCAGGACTGAGCGCCCCCGGGGCTCTCGGAGTCTTTCCTGCAGTGCGCGGAAGGCAGGCTCCGCGCGCCTGGGCGTCGTGACTAGGCGGGAGCAAGGGTACTGGATTTTCATTTACTCTGAAGCCTCGAAGTCCGCGGGACCCCAGCATCCCCGGGCCCTGGGCACCTGGGTCTCCTCCTGAGCCCGGCGCAATCCGGAGGCTTCCGCGGGAGGCCCCCAGACAGGCGAAGCCTAGCTCTCAGTTACAGCGCACAGGAGCATACAAAGTGCGCGCAAGGAGCCCAAACCCCGAGCGGGACAGTTCATATACCAGATTCTGAGCGTTAGAGCCAATATTTGGTAGAAGAGACAGAGACAGAGGTCAGAGACAGACTGGGGGGTGGGGGGAGAAAGAGAGCGAGCGAGCGAGCGAGCGAGAGAGAGAGAGAGAGAGAGAGAAAGAGAGAGGTATCCAGTTCTCAGTGTGTCACGGGGCCTAGGCGGGGCAAGCGCCCTCTGAAGCCATCAAAGACAGGGGTGGCTTTTTTCCCCTCCTCCAGCCTCCTCCCCAATAGATATAGCACGAATTTTTAATGCGTCTTCTTTTCACAGACAACAATACGGGGTTTGAAAGCCGGACACAATTTGGGTTTTGTGCGGGTCCCTCCTCGCGCTCCCTCGGCCCAGCTGGCCATATGGAATCCAGCATGGAGCCCGCGGATGACAAAGGGACCCAGTGACAGGCCCAACAAAACCCCAAGGAGACTTCTGCCTGACTCCGGGATTCACTGCCCGCGATAAGCGCGCTGAATGGTGCAGGGTGGAGGGGGAGGGAGGGTGGGCCCCTTCTCCCTCTTCCCCTCTCTCTGTCCCCTGCGATCCTTTCTCTGTCTCTTTTTAATATGCACGCCTCTAACATCCCCGGCTCCCAGCTCTCCCATTGTGCCGTTTTGTGCAGCCCGCTGTAGATTGGGCGAAGATAGACTGTCGAAGCGGACCCCGCGCCGGGTGCGCTCCCAGGGCGCTGGGGTTAGGGCCACACAGGGCTCCGCGGGCGCTTTTATTGACTCCATAGGGACCCGGGGACAGAGAGAGGCGGGCACCGGACCCACCTCCCCAGTTCCCAGCGGCGCGAGCGCACACCCAGCCTGCAGGCCTGCAGGCCTGGCCACCGCCCAAAATGCACCGTCAATGCGCCCTCGGCGCGCCCGCAGTGGAAGCCTTCCGGAATTTGGACCTTCCACTTTGCTTCCTTCCTCCCTGAAGGTTGGGCGGGGGGTGGGGGGGTGGGGGTGGGGGCTCCTATGATCATTCTTGGCTCCCGGAAGCCCAGGCCTGAACAGTCAAAATCAACTGGAGTCTTGGGGCTGTGCCTCAGGCCTCCTGACAACCCCGCTTCAAGAGGCTCGGAAGTCTTACATCCTTTCCCGGCGGATTGGGGAGTTACAGGGAAGTTACCAGTGGGATCTTGAGTAGTCGGTATCAGGGCAAGTTGGGCATCCGACTATTGCACAATAAATGATATAGGGAGAATTCTCTTGGCCTTTATAAGCAGCAAGAACTAAAACCCCAAACGTTTCCAAGCTAGTGTGGGGAACAAAGGGAGACTTCTCAGTATTTAGGAAAACCTGGGTGAATCCGGATGAACCTGGAGATGGGGAAGGACATTTAGGAAGATATTAGAAAGACTCCAGCGCCCTCAATTATCCAGGGGCGGGTGCGCAACGCAGAAATAACGTGTAATCACGTCCCTGGGAGTGTTGCGCTGAGTGCTATTGACGCGCAGATTTGGTCACACGGATAATCATGTTTACTTTAGATATTGAATTAAATCTGATCATCAACTAGAGGGAGCGAGAAAGTCAGCTGGGACCGCTCCCTTTGCTCGGCCTCCTCGCCACCCCCTCCTCCCCTACCCAGCCATGAAGGTGGAGCTCAAGAGAAAACGAAATGGGGCCGACTTTCAATCCCGAGGCATCTCAGCGCCCGCTGGGCTCTGAGCTACAGGGACCTGGGTATTTTCGGAAATCCGCGAGATAGAGGAGAGAGGCGGCCCCTCCCCGCAAGCATGGCCCCCTGAGACGCTCCCCCGCGTGGGCAAGTGTGCGCCAGCATCCGCCAAGGAGATCTCCATGCGACGAGGGTGGGATAGAATCAGTTCTCTATTACGGAACGGCCGAAGCGCCCTCCCCCGGGCGAACCCGGGGCTGTTTGTTCGCCTCCTGCTCCCCTCACCACAACCCTGCAGGCCGCCGCGCACCACCCCGCCTCCAAACCCCTACTTTCTAGCAAGCATTTCGCTCAGTTTCACGCCAAAGAGCTGGCCTGGAGGGCCGCGCGCCGCCAAATGCTAGGAGGGGCGGAGGCATGGGATCCAGCCTGGGGTTTGGGGGCTGGAAACCCAGAAAAGACGGGCGGAGGGGAGGAGGGAAGGTTCCGTTTGTAGGGAATGTCACTGACTCCTGCTCGCAGGCTCTCCCGGGCCAAAGAGCCTAAAGGAAGCTGCAGCAGCCCCCCTCCCTCCCCTGCGCCCCAGTCTTTGCGTTCCACATCATTGCCAAAGCTTCGAGCACCCCGAAACCCGCCTCCCCCCTCTGCTCCGCGCTCTGGTCTCAGAGCGGTCTCCCACGCCGCCTCCAGTCGGTGGATTTTGAAAAGGGGGTGGGGAGTAGAGAGAAAGCCGACCAGTCTCAACCTCAGCGTCCCCACCCCCCTTCTCCGCGCGAGGTAAATCAAACGCAACAAAGTGAAAGTCATCGAGTGTAGTGGCTTCAACAGCTTCTCAGGCTGAAGGAGCCACTCGTAGATTTGGGCGAGCGAGGGGGGCTTGTTCCCTTCGCCTTGGCGTTTTCTAAAGTCACTTTTCCTCCCAAAGCCAGAAGGCTGCGGCCCCTGATTCAGACAGCGCGTGAGTCCAGGAGAGAGGCCCGGGAGAGGGCGGGCGACCTCGGACTTCGGGTCGACAGCTCGAAGGCCCGAGGCCAAGCGCTCCCGCCCCAGCCGGGGATCCGAGGCGCGGGGCCTGGTCCGTCCGCCCGGGCTAGGCCTGTTCGGGGCGCCTCTTCAGCGGCCCGGGCGCCCCTGGTTCCCGGCCCTGAAGGGAAGCGCTGGTGAGAGCGCCGCGAGCGGCCTGGCCGGGGTCCTTGCCCCAGGCCTCAGGCCCGGCGCAGGGCGACAAAGTAAGACAAACGGGAGGGTCGGGCTTGGTTTTTTTAAACACAGGATTTTTATTAAAATTCTTATTTAAAAAATCGAAAGCTTTCAGCGGCCGGCGCTCTTGGGGAACCGCACGGAACCGCTGAGCTCCAAGTTCCAGGGCTCAGGACCCGGAGGTGGGGCAGGGGGCTTCTCGCCTACACATTTTTTTCCTTTTTCATATTTGAGAAATGTTTGCACTGAACAAAATATAAAAGGAAAAGAAAACAGGGGTAACCAAACATAAGCAAACCAAAACAAACCACAAAGAAAAGAATTGGGCCCCGTGGGGGAACAGGCCCGGACTGAAGATCATTTTGGCAACAATCACCACCGATATTTACAACGAAAAGCGAAATCTGCCACCAGTTGTCAGAACGTTTACATGGCCATAAATATTTAGCATTTTCTTATTTTAAAAAAGGAGAAAAAATCTCTATATTTTTAAAGTGTTCTCCACTTGCTTTAGAAGAAGACGGCTGACAATATCGCTACTCACACAAACATATTTTACAAAATTCACAAAAGCCGGGCGGGGGGATGTGTTGGTCTTTTTCTCGTTCTCAAGTGAGGACGTTAATGCTGGGACGATTTGGACCTCCCGGGGAGAGGCAAAGAAGCGAAGCTGCGCAAACATTCTGTAAACACGGCTTATAGTTCAGCCCTCTCCAAAGGTTCAGAAGGAGAGAGGGATGGTTCAGAGCTGGGTGGATGGAATCTGCCACTCCAGGGAGGCTCAGGCAACTTCCCGGCGCCTCCCCAACGGAGCCAAGAGTCAACTCGACTCCATAATAATAATTATAATAATAATAATAGCCACCGTAAGGACCGAGTCCTCCTCGCTGCCGCCGCCGCCGGGGTGGGGCCTGAGCCTAGGGCCGCGAGTCTCGGAGGGGCGGCGCTCACCAAGTCCACTGCTGGGCCTGGACCAGGGGGTGTGCTGTCGGGTACTGGGGGGTGCTGGCCGAGCTGTACTGGGCGTTGTACTGCATGTGCTGCAGAGACTGAGCGCTGTAGGCCGAAAAGGGGATGCCCGCCTGGAAAGTGGCGGCTGCCAGGTCCTGGGCTTTGAGCGCGTGGCACGGTTTGCCGTCCCTGACCAAAACGGGTACGGCCACCCGGCGCGGCGAGGGTAGGGGCGTCACCTCCATACCTTTCTCGGCCCGGGCGCGTTTCATCTTGTAGCGGTGGTTCTGGAACCAGATCTTGACCTGCGTGGGCGTGAGGCGGATGAGGCTGGCCAGGTGCTCCCGCTCGGGCGCTGACAGGTACCGCTGCTGCCGGAAGCGCCGCTCCAGCTCATAGGTCTGCGCTTTGGAGAAGAGCACCCGCCGCTTCCGCTTCTTGCCCGCGTCTCCCCCGCCGCCGGGGGTCTCCTTGTCATTGTCCGGTGACTCGTCGGCCGAGGGCTCCGGGGACTTGGAGCTTGAGTCCTGGGGCGCCGCGCCTGCCGCCAGCCCGTGCACTGGGAGAGAGAGAAGCGCGTCAGGCGCCTGGAGGCCGCGCGCCGGCAGGGCCAGACCCTGCGCGCCCCGGATCCTCCGTGCGCCCTCGGCCCTCCGCGCCCAGCAGCCCGGCCCCACTGCCTTCGCCTTGACCCCCGCCCTGCTCCATGCGCAACAAAACCGTTGGTTTCCCCCAGGGGAAAGAGGAGAAGCGACAGGAATGGGGGTTCTGGGCTCGAGTTTCTAGGGGTTCGCACAGTGTGGGTGCGTATTTGGGGGGGGAGTGGCGCGCAGAGAAGATCATTGCGGGTTAAGGGCTCCGGCCCCCTTAAGCAGTTTCCTCTCCGGAGGGACGTGGGCAGATTTTTAAAAGAAAAACCCCACAATCCCGGCATTGATGGGCTCGGCCATTTAAGGCAGGTTTTTGGGGGCTTTCGTTTTTGCTTTCGGACTTTCTCGACACCCTCCGCACCGCACAAAGCGTCCTCTATGATCGTGCAGGGGGCAGGGTGAGCTATTTATACCCGAGCTACCGGGAGCCCCCCCCACCCTCTACCCGTACCCCGAGGCTTGCTGGCTCGCTCCAGTGCTCCAGGCCAGTCCTTCCCGGCTGTCGGGGTAGGGGTGTGTGTGTGGGGGGGGGGGGTTTCGACCGGAGCCATCAGTCCTGGGTTGACATCTGTAAGCAGCTCTTGGGAGGTATTCCCCTCCCCCTCTTTTTCCTAATTTCTTGCTTTGAAAAAATATCTGAGACCACGTCTTTTTCCGGTACCGGGGGGGGGGGGGGGGGGGTTGAAGAGGAGGAAAGAGTTAGGGCATTATTAACAAGTGTTAAAAATCTTTCCAGAGGAGCAGGGCGAGGGATCGAGTTTATATGGCTCTTTCCCCTTTCTCCCCCAGCGTCCAGCCCGGGCTGCGGCCACAGGAAGAGGCGCCACGGCCGCGGCGGCCAAGTTTCGCTACTTACGGGAGTACTGGAGGCCCTCGGTGCTGGCCAGCCAGCGCGTATATGGGTTGTCGCTGCTGTCGTAGAAGGGGTTCTTCAGGGGCAGGCTCTGCACCGTGTCCAGAGTGCCCTGCCCTAGCGGCCCGGCCCTCTTGGCGGGCTCCGGCCCCTCGCTCTCCTCCTCCGGCCCTTCGGCCACCGAGCCCTCCTCGTCGTTGGTGTCCGGCAGGTCCAAGATGTCCTTGACCGAAAACCCCGTCTTTGTGTTGGTCAGCGACATGGCTTGGGACCCCGCAATTTACGCCGCAAAGTTGTAGCTTCACTTGGTCAATTCGTGGCGCTCCCCAGTTGGGGCGGGGAGGGGGTATGGGGGGGAGGGATAGGGGGAGGGGAGGAGTGGGGTGGGCTTCAATTATTGAGATAATTATTATTTTAAAAAAGAGAAAGAAACTATAAGGGGGGGGGGGGGGGGGCAAAAGCCCAAACGCAGCGCCTGTATCTTCTCTGAAACCACGCGGAAATGGACGCAGGGAATGGGTGGCCTGCGCGCCGAGCGCTGCGGGCCGGGCTCTAGTTTGTAACTCCAGGAGGGGTGCCAAGGAGGCGTCAGCTCGGGCTCCGGCGGCCGCTCGGCGCGCGGTGGCGGCTGGTGGCGAGGAAAAAATGGGCCATTGCCCGAGCGATCAGTCCATATAAGGCTGGGCTCCACTCACGAACCTGGGGGGGGGAGAAGAGGGGGAGAAAGAGAGGGAGGGAAAGAGAGAGGGAGGGAGGGGAGCGAGAGAGGGAGCAAGAGAAGGGTGGAAAAAAGGGGGGGAGACATTAAAACGCAAAGGTTGGACACGTGTGGGCGGGTCTTGGAAGTCAAGTGGATGAAGACAGTATTTGCAGATGTGAAATTGTGGGTTTTGGGGAGCTCCGCGCTCCCAGCCAACGGCCCTCTAGAGCAAGATGAGAGGTGTAACGTGTCAATTAATTGCAAAGACGGGGCGAGCCTTTTTTACCCAGTATTTACATACAAAGGACCACCGCGTCGCTCGCGAGTCCACACACTTGAAAAGGCCGTTTTAACAAATTGCATCTTTAAAAAAGCGGGGGAGGAGGAGAGAAAACAGAAACCAAGGGGAAAAAAAAAAATTCCTCCTTAACATTCACCGGTTCCTACCTCCCCGCCCCCCGTGCGCCCGCCCCCAGCAAGCCGGAAAATTGGCAATTTGTGGCGCCTTTGGAAAAGGGGGAGGGGGCGAAGGCTGAGCCGCGGAAATCTCTCCTCCTCATCGCCGGTGGTTCCCTAAACAAGATCCGGTTCAAATGGCAAGAGCCCAACTTCTGTAAGCCTCCTAGGTCAATATTTTGGTTGAGGCTTAAGGATGAGTACTAGAAATGACAAGGCAAGTAATTGATTCTAGTTAACGCCGAAAGAGCCCGAAACCCAGGAGAGGGATCGGCTCGGGGCCGGCCGGCCGGAGCCACCACCAAACGACCCCACCCCCCTCCAGCCACCCTTTATTTGCTAAAGACTTATTTATTTCCTTCACTCCGCCTCTCTCTCCCCAACCCCCTTCCATTTCTAAGCGGCCGGGAAGGACTGCGCAGTTCACTTGCTGCTTTGCGGGCGGCCCAGGGAGGGGGGAGGAGAACTCGAACTTGGGCCGGGTTCTGTCCGCTGCCCCGCCGCCTCTGGGCTCCGCGGGCCGCGTTCTTTGGGTGGAGGAAAGGACAGAAGGCCCCGCGCCCTTCCTGCCCCTTATTATGCCTCGATCTCCAGCCCCCCTCCCTCTCCAGCCTCCAGCAGCGGTGGGGCTGCAGGAAGGAAGAGGAGAGGGGTGGGGGGGTACAAGGGCGCTGCATCCAGCCCGGGTGAGGACCCCAAAAGCCGCAGGGGAGGAGTGTCTCATGGCAGGCGGATGGTGCTGTGTTTTCCTCAGAGTTTTCTTCTCCCAAGCAAATCCTTAAATTTCGTCTCCTTTTGGTTGCCCCAGGGGCGCGATTGGAGCACTTGCTCCAGGCTCCCAGCTTGCATTAGGTTTGTGTGAAGTTCCCAACCTCTCGCCAGCCTGGGAACTGAACTTTCCTGGGACACCACCTTCTCCTAGACGCTGGGGAGAAGTCCAAGCTGTACTTCCCCCCCGCCTTTCCAGTTTTTTTTGGGGGGGGTAGTAGGTGAGGGGAAGGTTTGCTACCTGATGCTCCCATCCGTCCCAGAAAAGTGCTTTGCGGGGGGTGGTGGGGGTGGTGGCGGGGAGGGGCAGAAGAGGCCGCGCGTGGGGGTCCGGGTCTCGCCCTCCCCTCTGCCCTTAGCCCGGGCCGCCCCAGAGCCCGCGGAGCGGAGCGCGCGGGCGCGCAGTCCTCTCCGCGCACAGCTGCGGCCGCCGCCGCGCCCTGTCGCCCCCGGGTTGCCAGCGCCCGGTGAGGGCGCCTCTCCCGGAGCCGCTCAGCGGCTTTCTGCAGCCCTGGCTGCCTCGCCCCCAGTATGTGACGTGGGTGACAATGGCCCAGGTTAGAGCGAGCCCCTCGTCGGCGCGTCCTGGGTGGTCGGACCCGGGCAAACACAAATACAAACCGATTGCTAAGCTGCGGACAATGAGCGAAATGTAGACAAATGTCCCGCTCCCGTTGGAAGCCTTTGTCCCCGCTCGGTTTTTGCATTTATTTCAGTGGCGAAATAATACATGATTGACGCTCTCTTTCAACGTGTCCTAACTGTTTGGAATAAATCTAAGGCTGTTCCTAGTTGTCATGGCGTTCAACCCTTTTCAATGGACTATCTCTTCATTCATTTCTGAATCCGTCCACAATATTAAGGAAACCCCTTCATGTCGGCGCTCCCCATTCCTCTCTTTCTCCTCCTACTTTTTATTTTCTCCTTTCTCCCCCTCCTTCCTCTTTTTTTTCCCTGCAAGAATTAGAAACTGGTTTGAATCGTGTTCTCGAACCCATTACTTTTCGTGCTTTTTTCTTCTCTCTGTCTCTCTCCAGTCTCTGTCTTTCTCAGCCTCTTTCCCCATTGCCCGCCCCCCCTTTCACGTGGGAGCTCCCTGCCCTGTCCGAGGAGGGAAGTTGGTTCCGGGAGGGGGGGCGGGCCGACTTTGGAAGCAGGGGCAGGCTGGGCCTGCCCCAGCCATTGTTAGTCCACTGCTAAATAAATAACTGGCAAGAAAAAGTTCCTCAACCCAAGCCTTGCAGAAAAGTCCCTCCTGTGGTCCCTCCCCTTATTCCTCTCGCCCAAGAAGGGAGGGTATCTTGGGGACCAGAGCAGACTCCAGGGATGGGGAAGGGCCAGAAAGGAGTCTGGCTGGGACAGGTCAGTTCTTGGGTTGGGTGAAAAATTGTCTTTTGGCAAGAAGTGTCCCTTTTTGCATATCCTCAGAGCCATCTTTGGTGAGTGGGTGGGGATCACCTCCAGATGTCTTCTCAGAGTTTGCTCTTTTCCTCACCTTGGAACCACCTAGCTCCATTCACATCTCCCTCCCTTCCCCAACATAGAGGGCCTTTCTCCCAAGATCTCATCAGCCTGCCCCCTCCCCTCTCCCTGGGAGCCTCCTCGGTGGGCATAGCACCTGAGAGACAACTGTTTTCCTACAGGAATCCACTCCTGGGAATTCATCGCAGAGAGGGAGAGCTGACCACGGCGCCTGGAGAAGGAGGCCCCCAGGTCATTCCCAGCTCAGTTCCCCACCGTGCCTGCCCCTTGGTCTCAACTAGCCAGAGACCTTCCATGCCTCATGTCACAGAGTCCCCTTCCAGGAGCACTTGTAGGGCCACACTTTGCCTGCCAGCACAGGCCAATGCCTGGGTATCAGCTCCCTCTTCCATCTCCCAGCTTGCGTTTGCATTTTTTTCTTCCTTCCCTTGGTCTCGGGAGCCTCCGCCTTGCCTCCAGCTGGGGCGCTCTGCGCCCAGCGGATCCTGGTCCGCTGCGCTCAGGGTCTCTCTCCTGGGACCTCGCCAGTCCATTTTCCCCATCGCTTCGTTGCCCGTGTGGTTCCCGCGTCCGCTTCCAAAGCGCTGACATTTGCAATTGAAAAGGCACAGGGAGACCGCTGGGAGGCTCATAATTGAAGGGGAGAAACTCTGCTTGTTAGAGGAAGATCATAAAATGCAAGTCCCCCAGGAGTGGCCTACGGACGCTGGGAGGCCGGCGGCGCGGGACCAGCTGGCGGCCAGGGGCAAGTCCTGTGCCAAAGCACGCTCCAAGTTCTTCCCGATTTTCATGCAGCCGGGAAGAGCCGGGGGACTAGCTCCAAATGCACCTTTCCACACAAATTAAACAGGTGATTGCATTCTGAGGACTCCTCAAGAGGTCTCTCTAGGAGCACCACAGCCCAGCCTTTTCCAGCTGGGGATCTCCTGTTCACTGAGATCCCACGTACCCAGAAAGCTCCAGACCCAACTCCGCGCCCCTGCCCCATCTCTAGAGTCCTTTATTAATGTCCCAGCCATCCCCACCCTGTCAGTTCTAAACAACCAGTGTCACCTTGCACCAGTTTCAGCTCTGCCTGGGTGTGCTCTGGTCTCCCTCAGCTCGGAACTCTTTAGTAAATTATCTTCAGGTTCCATCTAGCAGCCAGGAGAAGACAAAGTCCTGGTTCCATCATGTTTGGGTTGGGGCTTTAAGCTCTCCCGGCACCAGGGAGCTCATGAGTGCTCTGCCATGGGCCTTCTGCAGCTGCAAACTTGAGGAAGAAGTTGAGATGGATCCTGGAAGTTTGATCGCAGCTTGTTCTAGGCTCTAGACAAGTCTGGCTGTCTTTGGTGTGCAACACCACCTAGCACCCCTGCCAGGGTCACGGGAGCAGCTAGAGGTTCCCTGTCTCTGGTGTTTATTCTCAATGTTGTTTGGGGTTACAGGTGCCCTACAAATCTCGACGAACTCTGTATTCCTTCTTCCCACGTTTAGTATGGGTGCAAAGGGAGTTGCGGGCCCGGAGGGGAGGTGGAGGAGAGAAGGAAGGGAATCTTTCTCCCCGGAGTCTAGAGGGAACCTCCTTTGGGAGGCTTCTCAGGTGGCTAAGCGGCTCTCTGCCGCTCTAGGTTCCGGAGGGATCCGAGCGCAGGCGGCTGGAGAGGGCGGCAGGGCGGGGGAGGGGGGTGCTGAACAATCGCCAGCGGCCCAGGAGGGGAGGTGAATGTACACAGCCTAAGTGGTCCCACTCCAGGACAAGTGGCCCTCCAAGTTGGCCCAGTGTTTACCTGTTTACTTTCCCAGGTAGCTCAAACACGAGCGCCTTTTCTGAGCTCCGGAGCATGGGGGCTGCCCTGGTGCTCCCTGCGTCCCAGCTTTTCATTTTCCCCACACCACCGCTTTACGCCCCCTGTTGGGGGGAGGGGTGGGGTCGAAATGGCAACAAACAAGGCAAGAAAGGAAGATACTTTTGGAAAGTGAGGAGAGGTCTGGGTACACCCCATGCACGGGGGCCTGGCTTGAGGTGCCCTATGTAGTGGGCGTGCTGGGGTGATATTCGGCCCCGCCCCCACACCTCTCCATCTCCGTTCTGGGCTTGAGGGCCTCTCAAGAGGCGCTTCTGCTCACATCCTTCCCCTTTCGGGCTGGTGAAAGCTTGCTGGTTAGGTACGTCCTCCAGGGGAGTTTAGGGCAGAAAAAGTCCTGGGGAATGCCTTGCAGGCCAGCTCCAAAGGGGACCGGCCCTAGGAACCCAAAGCGACCGCAGCCCTGGGTGGCACCCCTCGCCCTCCCCACCCACAAAAGCGCCTCCAATCATTAAAAATACAAGGCCTTTCCCCTTTATTTGGAAACACTGATTTGTTTGACTTCATTGCTTTTCTTCTTTTTTTTCTTTTTTGGAATGAAAAGAGGTTGAAAAGAAACTCCTTCCCTAGTACAGTATGTGGCTGAGCTCTCAGTGCCCCGCACATCCCATCTCGGATAACAACCTTCAAGTGGATTAATTTATTGTCTGGTTAGCGCCAAGGTGCAAGCGTTTGTCTTCATTCACTCCCAAGAAACAAAGCGCATGGCACCTTCCTGCTCCAGCGAGGATTAGCGGCGCTGACACAAAGGTTTTGTCAGAGGGGGAAGGTTTATTTTATCGCGGGTTGGAGACTCGGAGAGTGGCATGCACTCGAAATCAATGGGGAAGGAAAATGTCGCCCAGTCTGGTCCCTGAGCCTGGTGATAAAGACGCTCACCTTTGAGATGCTCACCGCCAAAGCGGCCCCGATTGTGGCTTCGATATCAGGTTGGGGAACAGGGGCTGCAGGAAGCGGGTGTCGGCTCTGGTGTCCCGATGAAAGAAGTCGAGGAGTGTGGCCCGGGGTACTACTCCAAGCGGGGACCTTTCCTAACCAGAAGGCCAGGCTTGTCTCCGGTGGGTCCAAGCACCAACTGGCATCGCCTTCTGCTCCCGGGAGAAGGAAAGTGAGTCCTTGCAGCCTGTGTTGGGGAGGCCCAAAGCCCTGTCGGTGTGCAACTTTCTGAGGCCAGGCCACGACAGGGGCAAATCCCTGGCAAGAGAGAACCAGAGATTCTGGTTCTATTGGACCAGATGGACCAGAAAGTGGAGGCTAGTGTGAACGGAAAGAAAATCTCAGTCCACTTGGGGTTCAAGTATAAGGTGAGTTTTTTCTTTCTTTGATTAATATTGTGTTAACCCTTAAAATTGACCCAGAAGGGGAAGAATGAGTGGGTGCCTCCCAGAAGGACAAACCTTCCAAGTCACCAAGAAGGTGTTGGGCAGATAAGTTTTCCAGGCCCAGAGAAGGAGCTCAGATTCTGTGTCTGGGGAAAATCCCTCCCCCCTCTCGGTAGCCACTCTGAGAAACCACGGAGAGAAGACCCGATCTTGGCACCTGGAGCCTGGATTTCTCCTGCAATTAATTGTGGGTGCAGCTAGCAGCCATCTCAGTGAACTACCTTCCCCTATCCTTTTTTTCAAGGTGAAATATACAACACTTGTCCAATTATCAGCCTCAAAAAAAAAAATGAATGAATGAAAGAAAGAAAGAAAGAAAAAGAAAAAGAAAAAAGAAGGAAGGAAAGGCAGCTATCTCTCGAGGACATAAATTGTAATAGAAATTAGGATTTCTCTTCCTATTAATCAGCCTCATTGTGTGGGCGTAAGACCCCGCGGACATATGTTAGGACTTTGATAAATGCACTTTAATGAGATCTTTGAAAATGCATCCAATAAAATAAAAGGCGAGAAAAGCCGTTTAACTTTCATGGATGTTAAATTGAACACGAAATGTGGCTCGGGGCACGCTACAAAATGGAACCGGCCTCCCTCCAATATTTTCTTTAAAAACGCGGCTCTAAGCCCCCCTTGGGCCAAATGAGCCTGTCCCAGCCAATCCATTGTCACTGGTTTATTGGGGGAACCAAACGCCACGTCCCCCCGGGGCGAACCCCTTTGCTTTATTCGTTCGCGCTGCTCTGATGATTAAATATGTTACAATGAGATTACGCAGCGTCAGTGTTGCCTTCAGGAACGTTCGTCCAGCCAAGCCCGACCTTCCCCTGATAAGGGCGATTTCAATGCAGGAGATTTGGGTTTCTCAAGGAAACACGGCGCTGAAAGCATGTTCTTATCTGAATTTACTTCTTAGCACGTGACAAAATCATTACCACAAGACTTCGAACACCAAGCGGCCTCTTCTAACGGGCTAGTATTCAGCACTTAACGCTGGGTCAGGCGGGCTGATGTGAAATGTGGTCATCGCCTGCGCCGAGAAGGGCTGGGGCCGGGCGGGACGAGGAACCTACCTGCGAGGGCCCTCGGGCACTAGAGGGAGGAGGTCCTGGGGATCTCCCTCTCAGGTCTCCAATCTGAGCACCAGAGGTCCGCGACCCTCCTCCAGACGCAACGCCCCCTTTCTACCCCCCAGCGCCACCAACGTGGAGAAGGCGCGAGAGGTGCGCCAAAGGGCTCCTAGCTCCTTGCGTTGGGGAAAGGGGTTGGGAGCTGAGGGGGCGCCCCTGGGAAACCAGGACCTCGGCAGACCCCACCGAGGCTCATTTCTGATCCTCTGGCGATCTCTACTGACGCAAATGAGAACTGTCTGGTGCCCGGGCGACACCGGCCCCCTCAAAGTCCAAGCTTAGGCCGCCTCCCCTGCGACCCCCGACCACTGATCGGGCCCCCAGCCCTGGACCTTCCTGCCTGCGACTCCCGCCACTTACCCTCCTCCTGCTCCTAGCCCCTCCACCTCGAGGCCGGGTTCCGCGGGAGGAGAACCCCTTTCTCCACTAGGCGCCACCTCCAAATTACCTTCGGGACTTCTGTCTCGGACTTAGCCCCCAGTCCCGAACACCCACGGCGCACACGGGACACTCACCGGGCGGAGGTGGGTGCAGAGGCGCGCCCTCCCTTAGAGCAGCCAGGGCAGCCCCGGAGCATCTGGCACCCGGCAGTGGGGAGGGGGCTGGCGAGGCGCCCCGCGCGCCCGCTCCTCCTCCCACTCCCCGGCGCCGCGGCTACAGCCCCGCAGCGGTTCAAGGCGCGTCTTTATCTAGCCCTCCACCTACCCGGATCCCCCCCTTCCAAGCGCCCCTCCCCCACCGCGCGTCCTCCCGGGCGGGGCTGAGAACAACACCGCGGCCCTCCTCCTCGCCTCCTCCCTGCCGCGCACCTGCCCAGCCCCCCGGGGCAGTCCCGGTTCCGCGGCCCCGCGGAAAAGCGCGCGGCGGCGGGAGCACCTGGCCTCGGCGGCAGGTAAAACTTTTCCCGTCCGCGGGCGCGACGGGCGGGGCCGGCCCCTCCCCGAGTGCCCCCGCCCCCCAAGACCAGCGGAATCGGAGGAGGACTTCAGACGCCCAGCACTTGCCCACCTGCTGCTTCCGGACTCCGCGGCTAGGGGACCCAGCCGAGTAGGGCGCCGCGAGAGGGAGGGGCGCTCCAGAGGGCGCGCGGAGGACCCAAAGCCTGGCACAGCTTGGCAGGGACGGCAGTGACCCGAGACCCCTCTCCCTTGGCCCGCCGCAGGGACCGTGCCCGGAGAGCGTTCCGTACCCCTGCGGCAGCGGAGGCCCGCGCCTGACAGCGAGGGGCGACGCGGGCTCCGCTGCGGCTCGCGGGCTCCGCCGGGTTCCTCGAGCCCCCCAGTACGCCGGCCCCGCGCGCGAGCAGGAGGCTTACCTGGAGCGCGGCCGCGCCGCGGGGGCCGGGGCTCGGCGAGCGCGCAGGTCCCCGGCCGCTCTTTATCCCGAGCTGCGGAGTGGCGGGCGCTCGGGCAGTGGCGCGGCGCGGCCGGCCGGCGAGCGCTCCCCCTCCCGGCCCCGGCTCCGGGCCCGGCGGCCCCACCCTCCAGGCTCCCGGCCGTGCGGCTGCGGCGCAGCCTCCGCGGAGGGGGCCGCTCCCCCGCGCCGCGCGCGCTCTGTTTGTTTTCCTTGCCCGACTGACGTGAGTCAAAATATTGGCCATATGTTCAAAGGTAATAAATTGGGTATGAGCGCAAACACACTTGGGCTTCGATGGCTCTTTCAGCTGCCACATGGCCGGCTTGGGGGAGGGGGCTGCCACCTTGCCTCGGCCCCCCCCCCCCAAACGGGCGGGTAGGTTCTCTCTCCTTAGCGCCCCTCTGAGCTGGAGATTGGGACCCCGAGACTCTCCTCTCCTCTCTCTCGCTCTTCTTCGGTCCCAGCGGTGCCTTGGACCCTGCAGCGCCTGGCGAGCTTGGCTGCTGGTTAACAAGGTCGCCATCTATAAATTGCTCGGTCGCTAAGACGCCATAAAACCGAGGGGCCAGATGTGGCACGTTATTTATGTGTGAAACAGCGTTTACATTAGATACGCCGACCCAAGGCCGATAGCACGACTTCGCGGGAGGTCACAGACCTCTGGCCCTGGGCTCCAGGCTCCACCCCCAGGACGCTTTCCCCCTCCAGATTGAGGGGTGTTAGTCTTTCTGGGAAAGGGGTCCAGCTCTCTGCAGCCTAGGAAGAAAGTGATTTCAGTGCACTTGTGCCAAGGTGCCACCTGTCCAGGATTAGAGGCAGCCTCTGGGATTTATTTCCGTAGTTTTGTTTCCTTTCTTTCTTTCTTTTTTTTTTTCTCACAGGGCCTGGGAGGCTGTTTTATTTTCCAGGAGGGTAATGCGTTCCATGGGACTTTGGTCTGATCAGGAAGGTGGTATTTGAAAGCTGAAGATGTTCAGCCCTGTGGGATTTGAGGGTGGGGGCCTCCCAAGGGAGGACGTTTTTGAAGGGAGCAGAGTTGGAAATGGAACAGTTCACCTGGTTGAGGGAGCACCTGAGATTAGTCCTACCTCAAGCCCGACTGTGGACTCCAGTGTCAGATGTCACCCACCTTATTTAAATTAAATGGGGGCCAACGCACTCAGACAGAGGCAATCCTGGCATTGGACATGAAATTGGAGCCGCCCTATGTGCTTCAGGAGAGGGAGGTAAATACTGTGTAGTAATAGAAAACAATTGTTTTGTTTTGTCTCTTCCAGAAGGAGGCCTCGGGACTGCATGTCCCCAGACTGGTCACCTTACACTTTACTCACATGAATGCATTAAGAGTCATTGTCTCTCCCGTGCCATTATTTTACTATTTCTTGAAGTGAACCAAATTCTCTGTGTGGTTAATAAGCACTGAGCCAGGCCCCCTGCCTTCCTTTTCATCTTCAAAACACCTGGGGTTCCCTGAATGACATCTTCCATCTAGCCAAGGAAAATAAGAGATGAAAAATGTTGCCCTACTGCAGGGAAAAACATAAGCATTTGACTTCACTATTATAAGTTACCCTGTGTCTGTGTTCACTGGATAACTGTCCTTAGGTGGCAGTTAAGGATGGAAAAATGATGCTGTAGGAAGAGGGTGGGAGTAAGGGGAGAATGGATATGGGGTGGAGGTGGGGAGGGGGAACCCATTCAACAGGTACAAAAAGGAGCTATAACATGAAGCTCTTAACCTTAAGTACCAAGCACAAACCGTGCCTCTCCAGGTCTGTCCTTCCGGGCTGTAGAGTGAGCTACCAGAAGTCTTTAGTTACTGTAGAGAAATCTGGGGCTACACTCAAGCCTGTGGGAGTTGTTGATCTTGGAAAATTACTACTGCATTTCATTCTTTTTTTCTGGGATTTTAAGTCTTTATTTATGGTTAAGACCCCAAATCTAGAGTGTATTTTTGGGTTTACCTAACCTCCAAATGTAAACTCTGGGATCACCAATGAATAGCTTCTTTAGGTGAAAATATTGCTTCATGCCCAAAATTGGACAAGGGGATTTGAAGGCAGACCTGCACATTTGTAGTCCTTATGGGAATGGGTCTCTCTGTCTAGGAAGTGCCCTGGAGAGAGGCTCATGGGTTTCCCCTGCCCATATCGCTGACACCTGCTACACAGTGAACAGAGATGCACCCTGCGAGCTTAGAGAGTCTGTGGGGGTCTCGGGGTGGAAAACTGAGAGATGTGAGCAAAGACTACAGCAAATCAGTCTTTATGTCATTCTCCATTTACGAAACCCTAGTTAAACATAGCAAATGTACCAGGGCATCAACTAAGTAATGATCATAAAAATCTATTACAGAAGAGGGGTGCCTGGGTGTCTCAGTCATTAAGCGTCTGCCTTCAGCTCGGGTCACGATCCCAGAGTCCTGGGATTGGCCTGCATCGGGCTCCCTGCTCAGCGGGAAGCCTGCTTCTCCCTCTCCCACTCCCCCTGCTTGTGTTCCCTCTCTCACTGTGTTTCTCTCTGTCAAATAAATAAATAAAATCTTTAAAAAAAGGAAAACAAACAAAAATTACAGAAGAGATGCAGTGGGGAGCAAGATTTAAATGAAATACAACTGTTTAGATATGACTCACTTGGCTTTTATTGGCTTATCTAGCAATCCAGTGCTAAACTTGATACACTTAAACATCTTCAGACCTAAACAGATTCCATGCAGTGTCTTTCCTTAGTTCCATAGTCTTTTGTACTAGTATTACTTGAGAGACATTGCTGTTCTATCAATGGACTCAAAATTCATGAACTTTTCACACTGGAAAAACCTTCCTCCATGAAGTTCTCCAAAGGTTATCATCAGCTTCCAGGTGCTTGTGTTGTTCCCCTCTGGGAGTGAGCAATTCTTGGTACTTACAAGTAAAAATCAACCCAAACAAAAATTTTAGACTGTTTTGAATTGAACTGGGATATAATTGCATTGTCTCAAGAAGAGTTCTACCATGGTTTTCCCAGAGAGAGTTCCTTGCTCCTTACAGCTGCCTGGGCCACTATGCAGTCCAGCCAATCAAGGAAGGCAGGTGCCTTGCTTGTGCTTCACCTGGGCATCATGCATGGTGGCCAGGGTAGCTCCATGGATGTGAAAGATGGAGGAAAGTCAGTGACCACCATGCCTGACCATGGTGGGGGGGGGGGCTGTCAGGAAGCTCTGAGCATCTGCAGATATCATCAGAATACAAATGAGGTGTGGGGGAGACTCTGCAGATGGGCAATGCCCCTTCCACCTGCCCTAGGCCAGTGAAAGAGTCAACCGAGCTCATCTGACATGAAATCCTGGTCCACTTTATTTGGAAGCAGACCCACTTCTTTTCCTCCAGTGCACTCCTTAGTGGAGCCAGAAGGCAGAAGGCCTGGTCTTATGAGGCTCTTGGGCCCCCAGAGGTTGAGAATGATACCAACTCCCTTTTTTCTCTTGCAGAAAACCTGGGTGAGCAAATGCAGCAGGACACAGATCATTTTGTTAAAGCATCGCCAGCGGCCAAGATTCCTTGGCAACCTGTGACAAATCTTCAAGGAGTAACAATCAGATGCATCTAGACATAAAAACTAGATTAGTGGTTGCCTAGGGTTGAGGACCCTGGGGAGGCTGAAGAATGATGGCTAAAGGGTGGGAGGTTTCTTTCTGGGGTAATGAAAATGTTCTCAAAATGACTGTGGAGAGATGTCTATGATGTCAACTCTATGATTATACTTAAAAGCCATCGACTTGTATGCATTAAATTGGGCAAATTGTATGGTATGTCTCAATCTCTTAATATCTCAATAAAGCTGTTTAAAAATATCAAAAGCATCCCCCGTTTTTTCCCCCTATTCTTCTTCTTCTCCTCCTCCCCCTCCTCCTCCTCCCGCTCTAACTAACAAAGTTTAGTCCCGGTCAAGAGCCATGTTCCTCTCCACCTCCTCCTCCTCCTCCTTCTTCTTCTTCTTCTTCTTCTTCTTCTCCTCCTCCTCCTTCACCTCCTCCTCCTCTTCTTCCTTCTTCTTTCTTCTTCTCCTTCTCCTTCTTCTCCTTCTCCTCCTTTTCCTTCTTTCTTCTCCTTCTCCTTCTCCTTCTCCCTCTTCTTCTTCTTCTTCTTCTTCTTCTTCTTCTTCTTCTTCTTCTTCTTCTTCTTCTTCTTCTTCTTCTTCTTCTTCTT